>NW_006916583.1:2276-47555 GCF_000464535.1 Endocarpon pusillum Z07020
CATAGATTGCTTATTAATCTCAGACAGACACAAGATGCTAGCAGCGGCCAGCATAACAAAATACTGACGTCTCCTTAATGACCTCAAGGCCCTTAAGATAGTAACGCTATAGCTAATAAAGGCTAGGGCCCTCCCCTAGTTCTTGTTTACAGCTAAAAAACTGTGTGTCTAACTGCTAACTGTAATATAGAGCCCTATACACCCTGTTAAAGCGCTCTAAAGTAGCTATCTAGCCACTAGTAATAAGGTTTTCCTTCTAAAAAGGTTTTCTTATACTTTATTTTACTTATTTTACTTGCTTTAAAGACCTCTAATATCTTTATTTATATATACCCCTTATATAGACTAGCCCTAAGCTAGGACTATATTAGTATAAGAATTAAATTAAATTAAATTAAATATTACTATTATTAATATATAATCTAATTTTAATAAAATATTATATAAGTTAAAAAAGAAAAGATAATAATGTTAAATTATTGCTAAGCCGCTAGTATATTAATAGTCACATAACTTAAGGCTATATCTGTTTAGGCCTAGTGTTACTTACTAGCCACTAAGTAAGATTGCACTTAAACTTCGAATAAAAGTTAGATTTAACTTCTAAATAGTTTACTATATTAATTAGTTAATTAAGTATAGACATTTATAAATAGCAAAAGTAGTTTAGCGTTACTTTTAATAGATTATAAGCCTGGTGAGTACTCTCTAAACGCTGACAAACAAACAGAATACTAAGCAATTAAAGGAGATTATAATTAGCAGTATCCTGTTACCTTTATTTAGCAACTACCTTAAAAGGTCTAAATCCGCCTAGGCAGTTTCAGGACCTTAAGCTAATTAGACCCCCTTCTAGCTTTAAAGCTCTTCTGAACCTCTCTATAGCCTTTAAAGCCTATCTAAAGCCTTCTTAAGATAAGCAGCAACAATAATAACGACCACAAGAAGCAAGAGAAGCTTAAGAGCTTTGAGAACTGGCCTTATTAGTCCAATTTAGCCTATCTACGTCTAATAGAGAAAGAGCTATAGAGATACATCGCCCCTGGGCTACTAAATAACCTAAATAATCATAGGGCTGTAAGGGCAGTATATTACCTAAAGAGAGACGTTAGTAATAAGCTGTTCTAGGGCATTAAGACTATTAATGACTTATGACTTATCTAGAATTATCTTAAATCAGTATACTCATAAGTAGGGTAAGGCGTTATTTACATATCTCTACAAGAGCTCTTCTCTTATTCTGCTAATTATAAGGCTCTTAGCCTTAAGAAATCTATTAATACTTATATTAATAAAATATTAGCTATTATTAAATAGATTTATATAGCTATCAACCCTACAAAAGACATCTAGGAGGATATTTAGATAATTTAGCTCTTTAAAGGTCTCTCTTCCTAATTTAACAGCAAAAAGAGCATATCCTTAACTAGAAGGATATAAAACTAGCTAATATTTAGAGCAGATACTTGCCTCTAAAGAAGTACGAATAATATAAACCTTAAGACAGGCCTGTTATCTAAGACAGTAATAAGCGTAAGGTTTAGAAGCAAGTAACGTAAGAACCTGGCTAAGATCTAATGCTATAACTGTGATAAACTTGGCCACTTCGCAAGAGATTACAAACTAGCTAAATAGACTAAAAGAAGCATTAATAAGAAGAGAAATACTACTAAATTAAAGCAGCTAGTATCTAAACACTATATTAATCAGGTAAAGGCTAATAATAATATAAAAAGCGACTCTGAACAACAAGAATTCCTTTATAGCGTTGTTTACATATTAAAGTTGAGTAAGCTTAATAAAGAACATAATTAGTATATTAATTCTTGCACTAGCAAATATATTACTAGCTAGAGCAGTTAGTTTTAAGTACTAATAACTGCAAATGAACGATTTATTACTGCTAACGCTAGCACTATTATAGCTAAACAAGTTAGTATTATTAGAATTAAAATAGAAGATAGCTATATAAATATTAATAATGTAGTATACATGCCTACTTATACAAGTAACCTCTTATCTCTCAGCTAATTAAAGTTAAATAAAGTGAAATACGTGAATATAAATAACTATATAGTACTTGTTATTAATAAAGAAATTATCGCTTACGCAACTCTTAAGGACAACCTTTTCGTGCTTAATAGTATTTATACTGCTATCCTAATAGCTGTGTAAGGCAGACCAACATTTAAAACAGCTAAGGACCTATAATAGCAACTATAATACTGTCAACTCGGCCACACAAGCTATATCTAAGTCGCTTAGGCTAGCAGGATATCTATTAGTATGGATTTAGCTGCTTTAGATATAGACCCTGCTATTACTAATATAGAATTAGCCCTCTTTAGAGAAGCAAACAAGCTCTAAGAGAGTAGCCAAATCTGTAAGCCCTATATTAAAAGTAAGCAAACTCAGATAATTTATTACAAAGGAAGCTAAAAGGCTACAAGGAAGCTTAAATTAGTTTACTCTGACCTCTAAGAACCTTATTATCCTGCCTTTTTTCGTGGTAAGCATTACGCTATAGTCCTAAAGGACAACTATATAAAGAAGAGCTAGATAAACTTCTTAACACAGAAATTAGATATATATAAGTACTTTAAGAACTAGTACACTATAATTATTACTAAATCAGGGTATTTATTAATAGCACTTCAAGTTAATAAAAGGAAAAAATTTATAAGTATCACCCTAAAGGACTATTATAAGAAAAAGGGCATATCTATTAGCCTCTTTATACCTTATACCTCTAAGTATAATAGGTATACAAAGCAAGTATAAAGAACTATTTATATAATAAAGGACTTAATACTAATTAATAGTAATCTGTTAAACCACTTTTAGGTAAGGGCTATAAATACTACTAATTATATCTAAAATTAACTACTAGCAAGAGAAATTAAGATAACTCTTAAGCAGGCTTAGACTAGCCAGATACCCTATCTTAGTCATTTATAAATATTTAGTAGTACGAAGTCTGATATCAAGAGGACCTAGACAGGCATTCTGATAGGGTACATGCTAATAACGAAGCAGATTTGTATATAGAGTCTTACTCAGCAAAACGCCTATACTATCTTAGTATACACTATTAACAAAAGCTGTAAGAGAGCTAACCTCCTTATATAGCACCCTCTACCTCCTCTTATGAATACCTTATAAAGGGTATATATAGAGAGGGCATAGCTAGATATATTAAGAAAGAGAGGTAAGCCCTGAAAGCAAGCTAACAATGTCATAGATCTAGATAACCCCTTGCCTGTATAGGCAGGAGATTTAATTAAATATTTTGAACAAGACAAGTCTAAGAGAATTAGACTAAGTGAGTTAAGTATATAGCTAGTAAGAGAACCGTCTGTTATAAAGCGGCATAAGATAAGCGAGCGATAGCTGTAACAGCTCCTTAGTCAGGCAAATAAGTCGGGCACTACAAGTCAAAAGAGGACCTCTGTAAAGGTTACAAAAGATCCTGCTGTATTAAAATGATTCGCCCCTGTAAAAGACGTAATAAGAGGCACTTACAGAGCTTAAGACGCTATAGCTGCTACAGGAACAGGAGTCACCTTGGCGTTAAAAGGAGTACAGTTAGGTAAGAGTCCTAGTATACTTGCAGGAGGAAAGATAGCACAACTAGACTATAACAAAGCAGTATAGTTAGGTAAGAGTCCTAGTATACTTAAAGCTATTAGAGAAGTAGTAAGTACCCTAGCGTAAGAGAAAGTTTACTATTAGTATATAGAAATAATATAATTAGGTACAAGTCCTAATACATCTGCAGATAAAGAATAAGTAGTATAGTCAGGTATAAGTCCTAGTATGCTTAAAGTCAAAAAAGAAGTAATATATTTAAGTAAGCGTCCTAGTATATTTGTAAGGGCTATAAAGGCAAAGCAGCCTAATTACTTTAAAGACTTAAATAAGGCAACTAGAAAGACTATTAATATAGTAGACACTAGTAAGTACCCTAGCGTAAGAGAAAGTTTACTATTAGTATATAGAAATAAGGGCTACTTAAGGCTAGATAAGCTAAGGACCTATATATAAGCAGTGACAGACCCTGTATATAGTAGGTAATAAAGAGACGTAGTTAATAAAGAACTGTAGAACCTGAGCACCTACCAAGCCTAGAGAATTAAGAGGCTACTTAAGGACTAGAAGTTAATAGAGTACAAATAGATGTTTAAGATTAAGAGAGATAAAAATGGCTAGCTAGCAAGATATAAGGCACGGCTTATAGCATAAGGCTTCTTACAGATTTATAAGATTAATTATAAAGAGACGTTTACTCTTATTATTAGAAGAGAGTCCCTTAGAATGTTTCTCGCTATTGTTATAGTAAGAGATATAGAACTATATTAGATAAATATAGTTGCTACCTATCTAGCTAGCGAGTTAGGAAAAGAAGATAAGCAGATATTTATATAGATTCCTAAAGAAGTATCACTTAAGGAAGGGCTAAATAAAGACTAATAAGTATGCAGAATTATTAAGAGCCTATATAGACTTAAGTAATCTATAAGGAAGTAGAAAAAAAAGCTTATAAGCGTCTTAAGAACTAATAAATACAGCATATTAAACAGAGATCTAAGCATATTAATATCTAGTGATAAAAGAACAATTATTAGTATATATGTAGATGACCTGCTGCTGACAGCAAAGGATCTAAAAGCCATCCGCTAAATTAAAGCCCTTTTCTAGTAAAACTTTGATACAAAGGACCTAAGAGAAGCAAGGATGATTATAAGGATAAGGATCAGAAAAGACAGAGTTTACTAATAGTTATAGATTAATTAGACTATTTATTTAAGAGAGATTCTTGTTATAGAGGGCATAACAGACTATAATGCTATAGTTATACTAATAAAGCCTGATATATTTATAGCTTTAGATAAAGAAGAAGATATAAAAGAGACTAATATTTAAGTGTATTAAATACTAATTAAGAAGTTACTATATCTAGTATATAATATAAGGCCAGATATTAGTTTCTATATTAGCTATTTAAGTTAATAATATATAAATTTATATATAGGGCACCTTAAGACTATAAGAAAGGTCTTATAATATTTTAAAAGGATACCAGATATAGGTCTTAAATTCAAAGTTAACTATATTATATAAAACATGTTATAAAGGGAGCTATAATTATATAGATATACAGATGCTAGTTTCACAGAAGATTTAGACAACAAAAAGTCGATAACTAGCTATTTATTCCTATTAAATAGCGCAGCTATCTCTTAGACATCTAAAAGGCAAAGGATAATATTAATATCTAGCATAGAAGCAGAGTACCTAGCTATAGAAGCAGTAGTAAGACAGGCTATATAGATTTGACGCCTTCTTAACGAATTCAGCGCAGAGTAAGCGACAGTAACCCTCTACAGAGACAACAAAGACTGTTTGAAGCTGATACGGAACCCTGAGCAGCATGATCGAACGAAGCACATTGATATCCAGCATCACTACGTGCGGCAGCTGGAAGAAGAAGAAGAAATTCAGACCTCCTAGGTATCAACGAAGGATATGTGGACGCGTTCCTAGATGGAAAGAACTGCGAGGATGAAGATTTTCCAGTCCGATTGGCGCACGCGCAGGGCAACAGGCGGACCGCAGGCAGGAGTGCAGGAGCAGGCGCGCCGCAGACAGATATTTAGACAGAGGGACAGTGCGAAGCAGCTGCTTGCAACAGCGCAACCTGTTGCTTGTGGTGCGTGCAGCTTAGGCAGCAGGTGGAGTGTTGAATTGCTGCCAAGCCGCTAGCATACTAGTGGTCACATGACTTGAGGCTATGTCTGTTTGGGCCTAGCGTCACTTACCAGCTACCGAGTAAGATTGCACTTGAACTTCGGATAAAAGTTGGATTTAACTTCTGAACGGTTCACTATATTAATTAGTTGATTAAGTGTAGACATTTATAGATAGCAGAAGCAGTTTAGCGTTACTTTTAACAAATAAGACTTTAAAGAATATTATAATTATTAAGATAAGAAAAAGGTTAATAGCTTTTTTAAATAAGATAACTATTTAATAACTTTAAAATATATTAATTTTATATTTATATTCTGCCTTAATTATAGAGTTATTATATATATATATATAAGGCGCCTTATTCTTTTACTTACTAAATATAAGGATCTTGCTTATTTAAATTTAAAGGTCTAAATCTCCTTATCTTTTTTAACCTTATTAGAGGCATAGAGGGTGTCAGAGAGGCTTACTTTAAACTTAAGTCTGACCTTAAATGTCAACACTAACCCAGAATGAGCTGGCGACGGGTCTAGAGATACATATCTCTTACAGTCAATAGTTTAACAACCGTTTCCAGTCAAAGGGCAGTCTTAGGATAATGTCACGTGTCACGTTGGAAGCAGGCGACGAGTGCGCAAGATCTTCAGCCCATGTTGAGTGCTATCCTAAGACTGCAGAGCCGACGAGGATGGCATTAGGGTCGCTCCTATATAGCGAGCATGCCCCTTACTAACGCGTAGTGCCAATCAATACCCGGCGGCCCTAGCGCTAGCGGCCGACAAGCATGGCAGCCGTGACAACTTTAAGTCTTAACAGAATCTTATTTAATATTAGTTTATTATCTATAGCAAAGATGTTCCCTCTTATCACTAACGCCTTTCACTCGCGTACAAACTTCTAAGGGGACAAGCACAGAGGTGTCCTATTGATCACGTAAGTCACTTCCACATCCACCAGCTGCAGGGCCGGTTTCAGGTCCGATTATGAGTCGGATACTTGATCATCAGATGGTTTTGATAACCCAATTCCTCTGTCGAGGTGGTGTTTTAGTTCCGACCGATCGTGACGCGTACGTTAATCGACGGCGTTTCGCTATCAACCACCACGAATTCATTAGCTTCTTCATTATATATCATATTATTAAATAGAATTTTAAGAGTTAGCTCTACTTCTATACTAGCTTTAGTATAAAGAAACAGCTTATTTAAGCTAACTATATAATTATTCTAGAGCAAATTGTTGCTCCTGAATAAGATAAGAATCACGTTTTAGTCAAAGATAATAATGGGCCTTATAATACTAAGGGCAAAGGTCTTAACAAAGTTAAAGCACTTAAGAACCTTCTAGGGATCAAATAGGATATGAACCCTGCTAATTCGCCAGATCTCAATCCTATTGAGACTATCTGGAGGATAATAAAGCAGCGCTTGAAGTCCAGGGGGGTTATCTTTGAAGAAGCTGTGCTGCGTCAAGCTATCCAGGAGGAGTGGGATAAAATAACCATTGAGGAGATTAATAGGGCTATCTCAACAATGCCAGATAGAGTAGCTGCCCTAAACGAGCGAAATATCTTCGAAGAAGCTATGCTGCGTCAAGCTATCCAGGAGGAGTGGGATAAAATAACCATTGAGGAGATTAATAAGGCTATCTCAACAATGCCAGATAGAGTAGCTGCCCTAAACGAGCGAAATGGGCGCCCTATCCCCTATTAAATAGCTTTGTAGCATAGCAGGAATCTGAGAAGTCTCATAAATTTTGGCGCCAAGCTTCGGGCCCAGACCGGTGGTGAGCTCGGGGCAGATTTTTCTTTACTTGGCATTGGATGCGGAGAAATTTTGACTGTCCATGCAACAACTCTGTTCTGTGATCTGGCGAAAACAAGTCCAACAATGGCATATGGAAGGCCAGCGAAGAGGCGGAGATTGAGTCCGCCAACCGATCTCAAGTCCGTCTCAGGAACGATAAAGTCGATCGATTTATTCCATCGAGCGGCGGAGTGGGATCTTGAACAAGACTATGAACAACGGTCGAGGTTGAACAAGCAGAGGGAGACCACAAAATTACCAATCAAGACTGCAGAGGGCAGATTAGAGCGTCAACAAGAGATACCTTCACAAGATGACGAGTCAGATAGCTATCTAGGCACCGGTAGCGAAGCAGATCAAGGTGGAGCGGACACTCCGCCAACAGAGGAAGCCGAAGAGCCATCACATGTCCCGTTAAAACACCAACTTGTGGCAGCAAAGGAGGAATTGGCAAGGATTGCAGGGCTGATGAATGAGGATCCCGAAGAGCACATTGGCTCTTTTAAGAAGCTGGCCGCAGTCGCCGGCTCTACGGCTCACCCCAATGTCAAGAAACTGGCACTGGCTACTCAGTTGGCGGTCTACAAAGACGTCATACCTGGCTACCGAATCCGGGAATACAAAGATGAGGACCTTGGAACAAAAGTGTCGAAAGAGGTCCGACAGACAAGGCAGTACGAACAAGCTTTGGTTACAGGATACAGGCGATATGTTGAGGAGCTTGCTGCAATTACCAAAGCCGGCGCGGGTACAGAAGAGACATCCGGTTTGAAGCTTGTGGCCATCAACTGCGCATGTGCTCTCCTGCTTGCAGTTCCCCATTTTAATTTCCGTGCCGAGTTGCTCAGGATAGTGGTTGATCAGCTGTCAAGTCGCCTTCCCACCCCTTACTTCGCGAAGTGTATCCAGACTCTCGAGGACTTTTTCGACGCCGACGATGATGGTGCTCCATCGCTCGAAGCAGTGGGTCTTCTCACAAAGATGATGAAGGCCAAGGACTATCGCATAAGAGAAAATGTTCTGAGTACTCTCTTTCATTTGAGGCTGTTGTCCGAGCTCTCTGTTAAAAGCTCCACGTCGAAGACAGACCAACTTGACGAGATTCCCATATATCGCGGAAAGAAAACGAAAGCCAAATGGCAACCTAGGTCCAAGAAGGAGCGAAAGCTTGCCCGAGAACGCAAAGCGGTCGAGAAGGACATGAAGGAAGCAGATGCAACTGTGACCCATGAAGACCGAAGTAGAATGCAATCTGAAACTTTGAAAATGGTTTTCACTGCCTACTTTCGCATCCTCAAGCTGGGTACTCCTCACCTTATGGGTGTCGTACTTGAGGGGCTTGCTAAATTTGCACATCTTATCAACCAAGAATTCTTTGGCGACCTACTAGAGGCCCTCAAGGACATCGTGAATGAATCTTCCGTTATTGACGAGGAGGCACTTGAAACTAAGGACAACGAGGATATTTTCGAGGAAATACCCAGCACCCGGAACATCACTCGCGAATCACTTCTGTCCATACAAACTGCGTTTACCTTGCTCGCCGGCCAAGATGTGTCTAAATCTGCCTCTGCGCTGCATTTAGACCTTTCTTTCTTCTCATCTTACATATACAAAACACTCTATCAGTTATCTTTGGACGCAGATATCGAACTCGGGCCAAAATCCTTACACCTGTCAGATCCTCACCCGTCTTCCAAAGCTAATTCGGATCACCAGTCTCGGAACAAGGTCAATGTTTCGACCCCAATGCTGCTACTGGTACGAGTTCTGACGTCGATCTTGCTGACTCCTTCAGCGCCTCCACCAACCATGACTGCTGTAGCATTTTACAAGAGATTGCTCACGACGTCTTTGCAATTACCAGAGAAATCGAGCGTGGCACTTATGTCGCTTCTTTCAGAAGTCGCCCAGAAACATGGTCGCAAGATCGAAGCCTTATGGTACAGTGACGAGCGAAAAGGTGATGGCAGTTTCCAGGGTCATAGCGAGAGTATAGAAAACACCAACGTGCTTGCGCTCGGAAGCGGTATCTGGGAGACAGAGCTACTGAGGCATCACTTCTCGCCACGGGTGAGAAAAGAGGTGGCTGATATTGACAAGCTTATCCGGGGGCTGAACAGATAATCACAAGTAAGCATGACACGAACGCCCGACCAGAACCCTACTAGTCTCATCGATCGTCGCGTGAAACCGTAGTTTCACCACTGCTAGGACTACTAGCAGAGAACATAACTGTTAGCAGTTACCATATACTCCTGCTCCTGCGCCAGCCCGACGCCTTACCCTTCTGCTTGCTTTTTCGCAAAGTCCCAGGCACCCAAGCAAGACCATAAGCTCCCAGTCCTCGCCGAGATCAGCCTTCAGCTGCAACTTCCCCTTCTTGCTCCAACTCTTCAAGTTGTCGAGGTACACTCCTAGTACCTCGCCTGTTTTCTCGTCTACAAGCTTGTAGTTCCAATTGATCAGCTTTCCAATTCCTTGCACGCCGTCGGCAGAGTCCCGGGTGCGTTGCCAAAGGAAGGATCTTCGCTCGTTGTTGACCGTCATCTCGAAGCAATACTTAGAATGGCCAAGACCCCAACTTATATTCTTCATGTTCTCCCAAACCGTATCCTTCTCGTTGGTATCTGGGTCGCCCAGGCCAAGCTTAAGGTCTGAGGACAAGCGAAACCGTGCAACACCGACAATGGGGGCGTGCTTGTCTATTCCTTGACGCAAGACAACATCTGGAGCAGATGTAAATTCGTGGATCTGGGCGAAGTAGATGATATTCTTTTGCTCATCGCAGATTTTCAGGTCGAGTTTTCGGGTGAGATAGAAGCCATATGTCTTGAGGTGAGGGGTGGATTTGGACATGGCGTTTTCCAAGACACATTGTGAACGTACCGTGGAGGACTCGGACTCTCTACGGGTGGGAGTAGGTAGCTTGAGCTTGTATTCGTCGTCGCTGTCGTATGGTTTGAGCTTTTCGTCCATCGTGGATCTGGTGTCTACAGGAAAGCCTGCCTGACGGAGAGACCTGACATGAACTGTAATTATATACTTGTTCTGCGTCGTATGCCGACCCCTTCGTATTCAAAAGAACATTTTGGCCTTCTATCCATGGTGGTGAAAAGCTGCCTCGGCTATCTTGGTTGGCTAACGTGGCTGACGGAAAGTGGTGGATAGCTGTGTCGATCTCCCCCCACGACTAAGCCTTGCCACGCGTTACTGGTTGAAGTAAGTCAAGGCTCTTATGGACCTGCAAGCCTCTTGCACTTTGCTCTATCCAGCCATTCCTCACGTATCGCAATCGACGTATCTCTCGGGAACCTAATTGGTGGTAGGCCTTTGCACGAGAATGTCCAACGTGCTTTCGATTGCACCCTTGCCGACGCCTCCAACTGGGACGTCACAGTTCATTGGCGGCTCATATGCGGGGTTTGGTATTGAACCATCCAACCTCTACTCTTACACTGGAGGCTCTGTCACCAATACCTTGTCGGTGAATCTGCTAAACAACTTGGCGAATTATACTGGAGCACCGCCACATCTGCGCATTGGTGGCAATACAGCTGATTACATGATCTATGTCGCTTCACACGATAGCTACGATGTCAGCCCCAACCCCGACGCGGTTGGCCAAGGCAGATTTGCCACTGACAGCTTGATATTCGGCCCTCGATATTTCGAAGTTCTCGACAGATTCCCTCCGGGGAGTCCGATCACGTTCGGCCTCAACCTTGCCTACAGCGAGTCGGACTACCTTGATCAAATTGTCTCGTCGGCTGATGCAGCAAGGACTGGCTTGAAGAACGTGGACCTGGTCTCCTTTGAGATTGGCAACGAGCCGGATCTGTATCTTCAGAATGAATTTCGCAGCGGTCAGTGGGATGGCGAGGTCTATACCGACCAATGGTTAGATCGGGCCAGCGCTGTGTATCAACGAGTTCTGGAGCCAAATGGCATTCCAAGCAACTTCTTTGAGCCAGGGTGTACCGCTTCAACGATTGGAAATAACTTTCGGATCGAGGACCTGGTCAGCTTTGGCATTGCTGAGACGAATGGTTCCGCCAATTCTTTCATCAGTTCATGGAATCAACACGACTACTATTACTACATCGGAGTGTCGTCATACGAACTAACCATGGAGCGCTTTACCGATTTCTCGACAACCATAACCCAGTTCCGCGATTGGACGCTCCAGGTGCAGCAGGCGACGGACACTGGATATCCTTACTTGCTCAGGGAGATGGGAGTGGTAGGGCCAATTGGCTATGCCGGAATCACAGATACCTTCGCCGCTGCCCTCTGGACCTTGAACTTCTTCCTGTATGCGGCTGGGCTAAACATATCATCAGTGCAGATGCACATGACGGACAATAGCAACGCCAGTGCGTGGCAGCCCATACCTTTCTATGGCAAGCAACCCTATATCCGCCCTGTCTACTATGGTTATGCAGCCATGGCACAACTCATTGGACGAGGTTGCTCTACCCAGGTGATAGGGATACCGTTTGAGACATTCCCAGCGGGATACGAAGACCGCATCGGAGTTTACACGACGTATCAAGAGAGCAAGTTGGCTGCTTTGGTCTTCATCAACAGCTTCGTTGCCAATGCTTCCGATGACAAGGGGAGCCTCACCATCGATGTTTCATTGCCGGACTTCTCTGGTCAGACGCTCTATTTGTCCTATCTGACAGCAGAAGGCGCCGACTCCACCCAGGGTACCACTTGGAATGGCATCAGCTATGATGTCAGCGGTGATGGCTCACCTACCATAGTCAGCTCTGACACACGGAATATCACTGTCGGCAGCGATGGAAGAGTGTCTGTCGAGGTGAGAGACAGCCAGGCAGTGGTGGCGAACATTGGTTCGGTCATTGGCTCCGCACCTGCTCCAGCGGACAGGGTCTGTGAAGCTGTGACCATGGCTGAGGTCACACCAACGAGCTTTTCCATATCAGCCGCGACATCCATACCGGCATCTTCAACCCCATCTTCGAGATCTGAGAGTGGAGCCATAAGCATGCCCTGGAGCTTTCTTCTCCTTGGTCTCCTTGCGTTGCCGGTACTGGAATTTTTCCCTTGATGCATCTGAAAGGGCGTGAACAGAGTCATACAATCCCAGCGGACATTGGCTTCTAGAAATGTGTTATCAGGGGCCACCTTATCAGAGCTATATCGCATGTGGACGACGCCGCAATAATTGAATTAGCTTTGCATGGCATGGTCTGACTTGAGAACGGAAATGGTGCGAAATGTATCTCTTGAGCCCCCCTGTATCGGGCTTCAACGTGTACATAGCTTGAAGGATAGAATAATACTCCGTAGAGTGTTCCTCTCAGACATTTCGTAGCCAACATTGGAGGAGACGCGTCTGACGCGACTTTCGTGATTAAGCCGGAAACGGAAAGGACAGTTTTGCAATGTGGCAGCCACGAGAAACCACCGAGAATTAGAGGCCAGGAAGCGGAAAGGAAAGGAAAGGCAATTTGATGTCAAATTTGTCAAATTTGTCAAATTCCCGTGGTACAGCCAATCACCAACCAACGCGACGAGTGCCACAAGATGTCAGAGACACCATCAGATCCAGCTGCTACTCGTACTGGGCGCCGCCGCTCGTCCGTAGTCTACGATCCGGCAAGGGACGTCTTTCAGCCAGCCCCAGACTCTCTTCCCACCGTGACCGAGGAGAGGGTGCAGGCTGCTGCAAATGGAGGGGTATCACTGTTCTGCTTCTATGCAGATGGTCTCTAGCGACTGAATTTCTTCATAGGCCCCTGAGCAAGGTCTCGACCATAAACCTCACTCCGACTCCATCCCAAGAATACCGCTGTCAACCATGACACCCGAGATTGGCAAGAAGCGCCAACGCTCCCCATCTCCAACGTCGAGACAAGCAAGCTCAGATGACAGGCCTTTATCACCACCGCCGGAGAAGAAGAGGCGTTCGTCTATCACTGAGCAGTCACTTCCTTCTGGCTCATCAAGGATACCTTCACCTCCTGCGCAGAAATTGTCTGAGCCTTCCCTTACGAACTCTACTCACGCGTTAAAACCGCATGTTGATGCCAAAGTTTCTGTAGATCATTCGACAAGCTCAAGTACACTCCGTCAAGATGGGCAGATGTCTTCACAAGGTGGCAGATCTCCTCAGTCGAGAAGCATCCATCCTCTGCACACAGACCGCAGTCACATCGATGAAAAAGATGATAATCGCAACGATGGCAGTAGCCAACGCCGTCGCTCACCTCAACGTCGCCGTAATGGCGAGCGTTATAGCCCCGCTCCTCGCCGCTCACGAACCCGCTCTCCCATCCGCAGACGATCACCAAAATCTAACACCCGTTCTGTTTATGGACGCCGTGACCCGCCACCGGCTCCCCGTCGCTCTCGCTCCCCATCTCCTATCCGACGCTCGCCTCCCAGGGAAGAACAACCAATGCGCCGACCAGGCGGCGGGACCGGTCGAGGCCGCAATGTGCTAGCAATCGCCCAGCGACTAGCTGAAGAACGTGAACGTCAAGAGGAAGCCCAGAACGCGCAGATACAGCGCGACCGCGGTGTTCAGCAAATGTCGAATCAATTCTACAATGCCCGACCAGAGTGGGTGAAGGAGCGGGGCAGAGATTGGCGGAAGAATGAATCGAAGATCAAGGGACTCCGGAGCTTCAACAATTGGATCAAGAGCTGTATTATCCAGAAGTTCTCTCCTGAAGAAGCACCGCAAGTCGAGGAGTTGGGGTGGGGAGAAGAGCCCACGGCGCCCGCTGAGCGAAAGCCGTTATTAGTGTTGGATCTTGGATGCGGTAAAGGTGGAGACTTGGGGAAATGGCAACTTGCACCTCAAACTGTTGGCCTTTACGTAGGGCTAGATCCAGCGCATCAGAGCATCAGGCAGGCACACGAACGGTACAATGAGATGCGGCGGCGCAGAAAACCCATTTTCGATGCAAGATTTCACGTCAAAGACTGTTTCGGAGAGTGGGTTGGAGAGATCCCCATTGTCAAAGAAGTGGGCATCGACCCGAACGCTGGACATGGTGGCCCGAGCAAATGGTCTGGCGGTGGCTTCGATGTCGTCACCATGATGTTCAGTATGCATTACGCATTTGAAAGCGAGCAGAAAGCCCGCATGATGCTACGGAACGTTGCGGGAGCGCTGAAGAAGGGCGGACGCTTCATTGGCGTCGTGCCCAACAGCGACGCCATCGCCGAGCAGGTGGTCAAATGGTGTAGAGCCAACAAGGACAAGAAGCATGGGGGTGCTGAAGTCACGCATGGTGAAGCGAACCCCAACTCAACTCCAGCACCAAACGGTCAAGAAGCCACCAAACCCGATCAACAAACCGACGAATCCTTCAACTCACCCCCCCACTGGGGCAACTCCCTCTACTCCGTCCGCTTCGGCACCGACCGTCCCGTCCCCCAGGACGGTGTCTTCCGCGACCCTCCATTCGGCTGGAAATACATGTACTGGATGGAAGAAGCGGTTGATGTGCCCGAGTACGTGGTCCCCTGGGAAGCGTTCCGCGCTGTTGCGGAGGGTTTCAATCTCGAACAGCGGTATCGGAAGCCGTTCTTGGAGGTGTGGGAGGCGGAAAGCCGGGATAGAGAGCTGAGAGAGCTGGCGGGCAGGATGGGCGTGCTTGATCGGGAGGGGAATCTTGGGATTACTGGCGAGGAGAGGGAGGCGGTGGCTTTTTATCATGCTTTTTGTTTTGTGAAGGTTTGATACCTTGGGGGTGGGTACCCTGTTTTGGGTGGGGAAAAATGGATGAATCGATGCATGAGCTACGGAGCGCTGCTTCTTATCTTCCAATTGCACGCATAGGTGGTGAGAATGATGAGGCCGGCAGAGAATCCAATCACGATATCTTCTTCTTCTATCATCATCCGGGAGATTGATTCATCTAAAAACTTACTTATCCATCACACGCGAATCAAGGATTTGAGACCGGTCTCCCAGTTCCTCCTTTTTGAATCGACCACAGCCAGCAGTGCTCGGATCCTCACTCTGCGGGACTCTGTACACCCCCTCTGTATCGCTCGATGCGAATTTGCAAAGAGACGTCGATGTCCTTGCCTCGCTCCTTCCGCTATCCACTAACTACTCTAACTACGAGATATCTTCGATCAAAACTTCTTTCCCCTCCTCTCTGGGTTCTTTTCCCAGGGCAGGGGAGGATGGGGTTGTTCTGCTGTTGCTACTGCTGCTGCTGCCTGATTTCGGGGAACTGTCGTTACTACTACGATGGTGTTACGGTGATCGGGCTGTCGTTCTACTTAGCTGGAGAAGGGGGGCCCTTCGGAAAAATGACACCATGTTCGTTCATTCTTGACAAAAATACAATTCACAGACGTTCTGTCATCACGGAGGCCTGTCTGAGGGCGATCACAGATTGAGCATGGTCTGACTGTCGTATAATTTGTTTTTTTTGGGGTGGGGGTGGGCAAGTCGGGGGGAAAGACGTCTGATATGATATAAATTTCATTAGATTTCAACATATAGACCCAAATCATATATGATTGGGCCGAGGCCCCATCGAGACAATTGGTGTCGTTCTTGGCACAGCACGAGATAGCGAAATAAATGAGAATTATGACGCGGCGGAGTACACTGCAGACCATGCCAGCTAATCTGTCATCAAAAATCATGCCAAGAGCGACACCAATTTGTTATGGATGGGCCTTGGGGTTAAGGGAAGCACAAATTAGTAATAATTTTTGATATCACTTTACAGGGTCTCTTCCTGTTTTACCTGTCAAGTACTTTCCAGCCCGAAGGTGGTGGAGTGCCCCGTATATAGCGGTGCGCCTCGATACGTGTCTATGTTTCCCACTTTCTCGCCCAAAGGTGAGGAGGGTGTCCCCTATGGATAGATAGATGGGGCCTCGATTCACGTCCATGCAGTTGCGAACTCAACCGTTCAACCACGGACTGGTCCTGGGATGGGAGCATCAGTGGCTGATAGGTCGTGCCCGCCTCCAATACCATTGTTGTTCGGCCCCATTCCATCGGATGCTTCCAACATGTCCCGCGGGTTGTGGACGCTGTAGGCAGCATGGGCAGCTTGAGAGAGATGTCCTAAAGCACCCAACGTTAAGTCTGAACCTGCAATGCTGCATCACCAGCTGCCGTACTGCCTGAAGGGCGCTTGCTCTTCTGACTTTGCCGATATCTTGATATTCAACCAGTCGTTGTCTTATGGCTTGCTTCGGTGTGCCGGCGCAGCGGAAGTTGACTTTCTATCGAGAGATGACACGATCGCGCCCATCAAGCAGCCTTCTCCATGATCCTCGGACCCAAGGCATAGTGTTTTAGTGCGGAAGGCTGGCCATCGAGCCTAGACTATACCTCCGCAGACGGACACACTCTACTCAGGCGTGTACCAGGACCGTGACTGCCAGATCGCGTAATAATTGTGTGGACGGCGTTGACTACATTTTTGCGCGGGCGCTTCTTGTAGGGAGACCTGCTTGTTGGACACCATGTGGAAACAGGCCGTGGTTCCTCAAGGATTGCCATCTGTTTTGCTGGATTGGACGCCCAATGCCTCCATTCTCTCGATGAGTTCGGGGACACGAAATGGCTTCGACAAGACATCGTCCTACATACCAGTTCAGCAATAAATCCGGATTGGTATTTGGGACAAGGGATGACTGACCACGCCAGCTTCGCGTGCGATCACCACCTGCTCTGCTCTTGCGTTGGCCGTGATGGCAACCACGTTCAAGTGCTGCGAGAGCAGGCCCTGCTGTTCCAGCTCTCTAATCTTCTTGGTGCAAGTCAGTCCATCCATGACCGGCATTTCAATGTCCATCAAAACGACGTCAAGGTCCGTACCAGGCCCCTGTCGATTGGCAGCATCCCATGCAGTTGATTTTCGCAGGTATTCAAGCGCTTCGATTCCGTGATTGGCGACGTCTACCGTGCAGCCTGCCTTTGTCAATTGCTTTCTGAGCACTTTCTGGTTGACGAGATTATCTTCCACAAGGAGGATATGAAACTTGGCTAGGGGTTCTTTTGACGGCTTTTCCTCGTCTTTGCTGACTCCTCTAGCCTGAACCGCCTTGCCCATGCTGCTGCTTCTACGATGAACACGGAAAGATAACAGGTCTTCTGTAGATGCATTCTTCACTGCTGAACTCTCCGGCCCAGATAGTGTAATACCTGATGTCGGTGCTCTTCTTGCTTTGATGTAGTAGGCAAACGTGGATCCTTCCCCCTTTCTCGATTCAACCCCAATTTCGCCACCCTGCATTTCGCTCAATTCACGAGAGATGAAGAGTCCCAGGCCAGAACCGCCGTACTGCACATGCGTTCGTGGACTTGCCTGTGCAAATCTGTTAAACAGTCGTGTAGTCTCGTCCTGCTCTAGCCCCCGGCCAGTATCGGTCACCGCGAAATAAACATATAAAGACTCACCAAAGCCCCATTCGGGATGGACAGTCAAGTCTGGTCGTGATTTGCCTGTTGGAAACCATTGAATGTTTCTACCCACGGCTTTGGGACGATGGGAAGCTGAAGCACCGAAGTGGATCGTTATGCTTCGCTTTGGCTCGGTTCTTGTAAATTTGATGGCCTATGCCCGGAGGCGTCAGTCAACGGCGGCATCGTTAAAACGAGCAGCTTTTAGTAAGCAGTGGGACAGGCAAATTCAATGTAGGGATTCGTTTATGTACTACCGCTGTACGACATGTAGACCGAGTTCGGACCAATAGGCCGCCTAGTAGCATGGTGAAAGACAGGAATGCGAGCGTGGAAGACGATCAGACACTTACATTTGTGAGTAGATTTACAAAGATTTGGGTGAGCCTCGTCGGATCGCAGTACACCCAGTCGAAATCCACATCGTCTTCAAGTCGTTCGGCCATTGTATCAACGTGAATATCGTTCGATAAGAATTCGGCCTCGAACATCCTCAGAGCTGCCAGCACAACCGCCGAAGGTTGAACAGGGACGGGCGTTATTGACAGAAGCATCGAGTCAAGCTTGGATAGCGTCAAAATATCATCCACGATGCGGCGCTGGTGAGCGCAACACATAAGAATGGTTCGGGCTGCCTCAGTATTGTCTTCAATTATGTCTTGAAGTCGACCGGGCTGTGTCCCATGCAAAGCTGATTTGTACTCCGCAATTGAAGAACAGATGCCATCCGCGCACTGCGTGATAGCAGAAAGAGGGTTCCGCATTTCGTGACTTGTGAAATCAATGAATTCTTCTTGCAGTCTTTTAGCTTTTTTAGCCGCCTCCGCAGAGCGTGCCTGGACAAGCTCGGCCCATTTGAATTGGCTGATGTCTGTAATGCATGCGAAGAGTCCTTTTGTTACGCCACTTTCCACGTTTGGATACACATTGCCCAATATCCAGGTATGTTCTAGATCGGGACCATTGAACATAGACGGTGGAGGGCGGAATTTCTTTTTGAGGCGGACAGCCACAGAAACCACCTTTTGCTCGTCGAAGGCCTTCGAACATGCTGCCGCGCCTTTCTCTTGATCTGTTGCCTGGTCAACCCAGGAATCATAGTCTCGATAGGAGACGGGAAGGGATTAAGATCTTGCCTACCCTCCTCATGCACAGCATCAATGAACGACTTCTCATAGAGTGCTGCAAATTAGGAGCATTGTCAGCCCCGTGCTAACTTGAAGGATGTCACCATTGTACCTTTGGGGTTTGTGGGATGTCCAGTAATATCGTAGTATTGAGGATTAGCCCACGCCAGCATGCCCTCTGCACTGATGTCTATCATGCCCACGGGCGCGACTTCTGCCATCTTGCGAATACGTCTCTCGCTGTCAGCCAACTCTTGCGATAGCCGAGCCTCCCGCTTCTGAGCTTGGTCGAAACTCAGAGCCGAAGCCAATACTGCTGTTAGCTGTCGACTAAGCTCCTGTACGAATTGATGGTGGTCTTTATCGAAAGCTCTTCGAGGGTTTAGCCCAACAATTAAGAAGCCAAGAAGATAGTCTTCACTCGCTAGCAGCGGAATCGCTGCAACATCTGTACATGGCTCGCCAAATCCTCGCCACGAGAAGCCTTCTAGAAGGGTGTCTGACAAATTACTATCTTCCCTACGCAAGACAACTGGCTCACAGGATATTTTGACTCTCCTGAGCGTCGGGAAAAACCCGTTGGATGCTCTTTGCAGATCAGCTTCCTGTGGTGCAGCGACATGATCGGGAGGGACGCCCAAAGTGCCTTGTAGTTTCAGGGTGCTCGGACTGGAAGTGACATCTAAGCTTTCTTCAAAGGCGTATAAAATAGCCATGGGAGCGTCTTTCTCATTCATCTCGAGAACACCCAGTATGTGCTGCCAAATTGATTCAATACGCAGGTCTGGCGGAGCCGCTATGCTGTTGGTAATCTTCATTCGGCGGTCTAGCAACACTTGTCGAGTGACTTCCTGAGCCGTGTTCAGTATCCCACCATTGTCTCCCATATCGTCACGAACAGGTGCTAGGGAAATGTCGAACCAGGTCTCCTCAAGATACGCGTGCCTGTCCAAGTACATGACGGAATCTGATGTGATGGTTGCGTGGCCTGTTCGTTCGATAGTATCGAACTGATCCGCAAAATCCTCCCATATCTCTGGCCACAGCTTCTGAAATGGAGCTCCGAAGAGTGCAGGGTGGTTGTGACCTGCTAAGGGAACATAAGCCTCATTGTAAATAGCCAACCTATCGGGCCCCCAGAATAGAGCAACAGCTCGACAGTCAGCGAGCATGATTTGAGTGGCCGATCGCAGATTTTTAGGCCAGGTGTGAAGAGCACCAAGACTCGTAGCACGCCAGTCTGTCTCTCGGAAGAGTTTGACATGATCTGAACATGGTAGCAGCAGGGTTGCCCAATCATCCCTGTCCAAGAAGCTGCGATCAGGTTTGTCTTTCGATTTGTTCACTTGGTCCCCAAATGAAGGATGTTGAGTATCACTGCGATCGTGATCGTCTAGATCTGCAGGGAGCGACTTCTTCTCCAATTTCCATGTTCTAGAACCTGCGGAGAAAACTGCCTGCCAAGATTGGTGCTCTGAACGAGACTCCAAGTCGAGCGGGATGGATAGTGCTGGCTGTCCGTTATGGTCGGCGGTTTGCTTGATCCCAAGGAATTCCAGACACGCAGGGTAACTATCGACAAGCCTTTCGAGATCGGTTAAGCCGTTGTCACCTTGTGCTGTCGTGCTGGAGTTGACCATATCCTTGTTGCTTTGGCTGTCTTTGGTAAAGACAGATTGCAGAGACCAGATTGAGAACTCGGCATGAAATTATGGGTCTTTGTGGTGGCAGAGTACCCCTTTGCCCTCCGACATTCCTCCTCTGTGAGACGTCCCCTCGCGCAGTCCAGTGAACAGGATGATGTAATATCCCTTCCCTTGACAGATTTGATCCATGTCACTAGAATGCAGATCATCCCCTTGCTGTATCAAGCATTCTGTCATCTAGACCCGTCTCTTCAACACTCGGCTAGAAAAGTATTCCGATCCCCTGTTCTGCGAGTACGAAAACGTGCTATTACAAGTGCGTGGTGAAGAGTCCGACACATTGGATGGCCTACTCATGAATATCCGACAAAGACTGTATTACCAGAACACATTTGGTACTTTCAATACGACTTTCAATACGACACCATTGGTGACCTCATCAGGAAATAGGCCCACTCTATTCCCCATTGCAAAAGTATTGCAATTCCTTAGCGCATACTTCCAAGCTGTTGCTGCTCCTCCGTTTTGCTCCAACAGCTACAGAAAGCTATATAAGGATCTAGATATCATAACATTTATATTAATATGCATCGGAGCTTCTTCTGATTATTCTGATATCAATTCTATGTTAAGAGAATCTTTTTTTGACTGAGTACATTTTTATACTACTTTGACTAACTACTTAGTCTTTCAAATGTAGACTTCAAAAACAGAAAAGTAAGTTTAATTATAAGCCAACAGATTTATCGCTGGTGGATGATATAGATTTGCTGTTATTCTGCTTGATATCTATAGATTCAGTATGAACAGCTCAAGCAGCTGCAGCAGGAATTGCAACACTTTTGCAATGGGCAATATCTGGCAGCATCACAGGAAAGATGCATCGATCACTCCGCCCAAAGGACAGCGGTTGGTGGGTTTCGAACCACACTTGATTGATGAGTCTTTCCTGACAGCAAACCCCAATTCATTATTCAGCTACATGCTGGACTGCAAAATAGAAAACTGGAAGTCATAGGTATTCACATGGAAAAGAAATTGCACTTTTGATTGTAACTAGTGGGACTTGCTCCTACTTTCCTTGTCTTTAGCAATACCGTCATCATCTTGGACGAAGACCTTTTGTATTCAAAGACTCTCCTCTGCTGGTGCCTAGGTACATAGGTCGATTACCACCTCAAGCATTCCAATAGTACCGACATTCCTTCGCATGTCTCATATATCATAGCACTTGGACTGTGCTTGCATTATCCTCCACGTTCTGTCATCTCGCTATCTAACATCATAACAGCGCGTGCAATTGTTAAACCATCAAATAATGCTTATCCTGCCCTGCTGATCATAACTCATGACTCAAATCTTCATAAGGACATATTTTGCTGCAGAAACACAGCCAGTTGTTGCACCTGCTCCCTCGTCTCATCATTCAGCTGCTCTTCGGGCTCGCCCAACACGGCCTTGATGGCAGGGATCAGCTTCGGGGTCAGGTCGATGATGGTTTGGTCTTCCCACTTGTACATTTGCACAATCATCTTCCACACCGGCTCGTTCTCTTCATAGTCCTCTTTCAGAGGTAGAATGCCGCTTTCGATCAGCTCCGGTAATATTTCATCGGTAGGAACGGCTTCCCGATGCTTTAGGATGAGTCGACTGATACAGCCAGCAGCATTATCTTGACAGCGGGCCTCCTTAATGGTGAATAAGTTGTGGACCTTGCTGAGAATCGGGGGGAATGCCTTCGCAACAGTAGCAGAATCATGGCTTTTCTCGACTAGCCTACCAATTGCATATGCAGCATTGCTCTTAGTTTGCGGGTCTTCGTCAGTAAGTCTTCTGAGCAATATCTGTCCAAGTTGAGCGGTGTACGGTGTGACGCTACTCCCCATCCCTGTGATGACCTCGGCGAGGACGCCGACAGCGGTAGATCGCTCGAGCGCTTCCCCTCCCGAAGCATACTTGAGGATGTGCTTGTCAAATTTCTTCCACAGCTGAGTGAAATCAGGGCCAAGTGCGACGGCAAGACCGGATATTACATCCATAGCGCTATCGACCACAAGCCAATCGAATTCTGTGATTTCAATGTCAGAGAGGTCGGCTTCTGCTTCTAGCGACAGCTCCTCTTGACAAGGGTGCTTTTTTGTGATAAGTGCCATAACGACGTTGACCACCTTCTCCAGGACATCAGGATATGAGACCAGATTCGGACCCGTAAGCTTTAGATTCTCGGCAAGGGATCGCGACGTATCCATGACAGTCGTCCTGTACGTGACGTTAGTGACGTGGAGCCCAACTTACATCGATATTCATGGAGAATGAAATTCAAATCTTGGTTCAGAGGGTTGAAAAACGCTTTCGCATCATACACATGTGTCAAAGTGAGCTGGGTAACGAATGCATATCATCATGGTATCGAGATCAATCGAAAGAAGCACTGGTCACAACGTACCTATCGTCTTCGTCGGCCCAAACGGTAATGGTTCCTGCCATTAAAACTTCGCCGAATTTCTTGAGTCTTGGTGACGGTTCGACCTTGAGTGGTAATCCAGGTTGCCACTTCTGGATGTGTCCGGCTTCCTCCTCTACGTCCCAAAGCGCAGCATATGCGCGGTGTAGCGTACTGACGGTTGCCTTCCGAATGCCCTCGAACTCATGCTCAATCAAAGGCAGAATCTTTTCAATCGACTTTTCCAGATATGGTAAGAACTCGCTCTTCGAGTTGGATATGACGTCTCCCAGGACTTCAATTGCGATTTCCTTCTCAAGGGCAATTGGTCCAACTGTGGTCAAATCGTTCCAGTCGTCTTCGTCGTCATCATAGGTCTCTACATCTCCTATGCCGCCATCCTCTCCAGCGACATCGTCATCGGTCGCAGCTGCGACCTTGACTTTCTTGCCGGCAATAGTAACTTCTTTACCCAGAAGATCACTGGCCCTTTCCCCAAGATCGACCTCTATGTCGGCTTCTTCTTGATCAAGACAATCAAAGAGTGCCTTAACAACTCCTGGCAGAAAATGTGCAAACTCCTCTTCGTAGACTTTTGCCAGTGAACCGAAGAGGATGTAGGTGCTCTCCTTCAGTCGCGAATGGTCCAGGCTCAACGCCTCTTCGCAAGCGAGCATCAGGGGAGCCACGTAGTTCTTGAACTTCTCTGGGCCAGCAGCCACAGCGAACTCGCCCATGGCATCAGTAATGCTAGCTCGGAGATCGAGCTCGTCTTCACTCTCCTTCTTCGTGGCGAACTCCTGCATTGAATGCATGGAATCGTCCAAGTAAGGTAAGAACGCAGACTCTACGGTTGATGCAAGGGAGCCTAGTGCACTTGCGGCCAGTGCCTTGATTTTGAAGTCAGGATGTTGGAACAGCCTTTGAAGAAGTTGTGTCAACTGTTCTAGATATGGGCTGGCATCTTCCTTCTCCATACCGTCTACCATGGCATCTATCGCACTGGAACCGGCCTTCATCATCTCAATGTTTGGGCCATCTTCTTCGCCCTGATATGCCTGCATAGCAGCAGTCAAGTTCTTTAGTAACATTGGCATCAGCTTCTTGTGCTGCTTTCCCAGATCCTGTGGTACATTGTCGGCTAGTTGTGCAACTGAATGCAAGGCTGCTTGCCGCACTTTGACTTCGGGATCATCAAGCAGGCGAAGTACGACCGGAATGAAATCCTGAACCTGGGTGCCAACAAAGTCTGGTGCGCCCTCAACACACATTCCTAACGCAAGGATGCCAGCTCTTCGATAATCAGGATCGCTGTGTCCGGAAAATTGGCGCAAGGCCTTGAGTAGAGGTACAATGACTTGGCTCGAAGGCAGTTGTTGAGCCATCGAACCTACCAAACCCAGGGCAGAGCGAGCCGGAGTAATGTCATCATCGTCTGCGGCTGAGTCACCCAGCTCTGTCACGATTTGTAACATGCTCATAACAAGCTGCTCGCCTATCTTCATGCCCTGGATTTTGAGTCTCCTGTATTGTACCGCCTGCATCAAGAAGCTGATTGCCTGTACTCTGGTATCCTCGGCTAAATCCTTGTTTGAGGCAATCTGGTTCATGAAGATGACAAGGTGCTGGAAGTGCTTAGACATGAGCTGATAATCACAACCCAGGAGTGTTTGGAAGACCTCGAATGCCTGCATGATTCGGTCTTCCTCTCCAGCATCTATGGTGTCCTTGAGTACGCCAACCATTGAGGGAAAGAGACCTTGGAAGGCCTTTACCGAGGCTTGGTCATCTTCCTCGTCTATTACCATAGCCATCTTTGATAGAGCAAGCATAGTGTTGATTCTAACCTCGTTGCTCTCTGGATCACGGATAGTATTTCCAAAGAGCGCAAATAGATCTCTAAACCGCTCGCTGAATGCATCCCCCATCGTTTCCAATATGCTGAACAGAATGTACGTTCCCACCACCCTCTCCTCTTGCTTGCTACTCGTTGCAGCCTTTTGCAGGAAGCTAGGCAAGTCCGCCCACTCCCCATCGTTCAGGTCGAGCTTCGCGATTGCGGAAATCAATCTGGCGGCCGCATGTCGAACTTTGCCATCGTTTTCGGCAATCGTCGCCTGCAGCAACTGAGATCGGACATGTGGTCGTTGGTTGGCAGATATCCTTGTCCAGTGCTTGGGCACCAGCTGTCGGGCTTCCACAGCGGCAAGCTGCTTGAGGGAGGTCAAGTCATGCGAGATAATGAGTTGTATGAGAAATAGCAATGATTCGGGCTGCTTGTAGAATTCGTTCTGTAAAACGCTGGTCGCAGACTTGACGTTTCCTTTGCTCGGGTCTAACACAATCTGGAGCTGTTCCAGAAACCGTTGTTGGTCCATCGTTGCAACACGGTGATTGTGCTGTAACAGCACTTCGAGGTTGTCGTCGCTTGAGAGTCAATCGCTCAAAACATCGCAGATTGAACGATGATAGTGGTGCGAAATATCGACTACATTTAAAAAGGTGAAGAATGTTCAGATACAGGTCAAAATCATCAATATTATGATCCAGTATCATAGCAACATTTTTCTTTCGTGTGGACCCCACTTGAACTTTCTTAATCCCCATAAATTTTTGGAGGCTTGGCAGGTTCTACACACTGCCAAGGTATAGTACTAGTACTTAGTACTACGTTAGTACCCGACGTACTACGGGAGGAGTCATAAATAATGTTAGTACGCCCTAGTAATTTTGTTATTTAACACGTCTCTTACAGATACCCCTGCTGCACTTGTACGACTTCAACACGTTTAACGCGTTCAGCCTATATTATTATTCTATCTCTTTCTACATGATTTGTAAAATTTTGATATATTTCTATGGATTTTATAGAGTTTATCAGGCTATCTCCTTTAGAGCTACTCGAATCAATGCCAGCAAGGTGCCAGGCAGTCATGATGCTAATAGAATGCACACTTGATTCTGAGCGGAATAGACTAGTCTTAATCAGGCGAATATGTGGCGTTCTATCTTGGCATTTACAAGTTGCTACTAAGGCGAACTAACATTATTTATGCCTCCTACCGTAGTACACTTCATAAACTGCAGGGATGCAGGTCAAACGGTCATACTTGGGCTGAGTCGGTGCGAGCATGTAGGTTGCACTGCGTGTCTAGGACCAAGGACTTCTTTTTTGAGCCTATTCGCCATCTATGAGGATGAACTTAGATCGCAAGGTGCGCTACAGCCTCGAAAGTCCGGGGAAATGAAGTGGTGAGCGCTCCGTCTATTTTCCGTACTCCAATGTCCGCACACAGTCATATGCGCCATTATCTGTGTTCTTATTCAAGACCATTCACCTTTTCTGAAACAACTTGCTATCACGGTGCTTAGCTTGTAAGCCACCAAAAAGCAAGGCTCTACCAGTAATGTAGGTGATTGTGATTCTATAGAAACAAAGCCAGTCATCCAGCACGTCGGAATGGGTGCCCGAAAATTCATTATCCCCAGTACATGTATCACAGTTGCCTGCTCATTGCATTGTCACCAAACTACAGTGATTACTTCTAAAACCATATTCTGCCAAAGCCCTGGCTGAGAAGAAGGACGCAGGGAGCAGACAGCACACTGGTGTGGCCACGGATCCTGAGTCATGATGCTTTAGGCATCTGCGTTTATTAGTAGTATACACGATCGTTGAAACAGCCAAAGGTAATGCTGAAGACTATCATGGACGGCTTAGTCCGATATGTGAGACAGTACCAAGCGGCATTGGAAACCGGCTGCCAGCACACCACAACTCGTGGTGCCACATGGTGCTAAAACCAATATGTCAAGGCGAGACTCACCGGAATAAGTTAGACGTTAGACTGGCCTAGGCTGAGAACAACAAAAACAGGATGTGAATGTTGTTCCACAATATGCTGAGCGCATGGCGGTGCATTGAAGGGAACGTTTGATCCGAGAAAGAGAGATACCTTGGGTGCGGTGTCTTGCTGCAGATGGGAAGCAATTTGCGTGTCCCGAAGCGATGAACGATCTCCAGCTATGCACGTGCTTTCATCCTCCCGAGCGGCTGGGCCCTGTCAGTTGCTTGCGGCGT
Organism: Endocarpon pusillum Z07020; assembly: GCF_000464535.1. Classification (NCBI taxonomy): domain Eukaryota; kingdom Fungi; phylum Ascomycota; class Eurotiomycetes; order Verrucariales; family Verrucariaceae; genus Endocarpon; species Endocarpon pusillum. The sequence continues at coordinate 29,550 of NW_006916583.1, forward strand.
ATCTATTCGCTCTGTGCTTCTCGGATAGTATCGCGGCAATTAATCACCCACACTTTGCTTGGTGCTTCTCCGTCCGACGCCTTCAGTCCAGCCCTGACGACAGCTTTGGCAATGACATCAGTATTCTGAGCCCATCCGTCCTTGGGACAGCGAGAATTGCATGATAGCCCCGAGAGCCCAAGCAATCTTCCTGATAACTGCTTCCGCAGGCCGACTTTCCTCACGATATCCTGCTATTGTGTCAGGCCTTAGAATGACAGTATGGTCGAAACCTAATCCTTCGATATCCTATTCAATTTGGCCCTTCAATTTTGTGTAGCCAAAAATTTGAAGCAGTGCTGGCCTTTTCCGAGGAGACAAGCACCTAGACCATTGGGCCCGCTTCTTTCGCACCTGTGATCACCTCGATATTGAGGCCATTTTCGAGTTTTTAATGATTCTCAAAGCTGCCAGCTGCAGCACGTGCGGTCCCGAGAGTAGGAAAGAATATCGATGGTTGTGGAGAAAGGGACCTGTAATGCTTTTTCCATTTGCTAGTATTGGGATCGATCAAGTGGTCAACTTCGAGGTAGAGGGTGGTGGTGATGGATTGCGCTGCGCGATAATATCAATTGTGGTGATTTGTGGCGAGAATAGAAGGGTAGAAAGAATTTGGGATCCCTTTTATGAGACATATAATTGTGTATCTACAAATGACATGGTTCTTACTGACTATCATTCCTATACTATCTAAAACAAGTGTTGCCGTCTTTGAAATGATTGTGAAGTGGGAAAAGTGAACTGGATTTGGGTCGGTTGTGGCAAAACATTTCTCTGCAGATGGACGGAATATTCGAAGTCTTTTAGAGCTGATGTACCTACTGTATCTTAGTTGAAGCAAGAAGACTGAGAAGTTTTCCTTATCGGCGTTACTAAATTAAAGGATAATGGATTCAACTATTCTCCTTAGTGATAGTCCATCGTCCACAAATCGCAGGGCTTGGCATTGCGTGATTGTTAACGAACCGCTTAGCAATTTTGTTAGACCCTCTCTTTGCTCCGACAATGCAATATGTAGGTCAAATCTCGTACGGCGGCCATTGCGCCGTCATCCTATGCTTATATTTTTGTTTGCTCTCTTCGCCACACTCGTTCTTCACCACTTCGTCAAGGTAGAAGATTGAGACTTCCCGCATCTTCGGAACGAAAGCAATTGGCCTCTTAGCAGCCGATATGCCATCCTCGAGCCTTGCTTTCGGGCAGAACCAGCCATTTGACTCCATTGCTGGCCCTACATATGTGACTGCGCAAACGTTGATCCAACAAGTCGCCTATTCTTTGTCAGACAAGCTCTTCACCTACTCTCCTGATACCTTTGACTTGGATGTTTCCGCCTCGGAATGGTTTGCTCAAGGCGAGAAGAATGCCAATGGCTATGCTACCTCGGTCCATCCCATACAGGTCAGACAAGGTGCCGGCAGCATAGCACTTGGGTATATATTTTCGAAAGACTTTGACCTGAAAAGGAGACATATCCCGCAAGGCCTCTTGGCTTCCTCGTCGAGCTTACGATATCTAAAATCTGCCCTGGAACAGTTGTCTCTGCTATACAATGTGGCAAATCCATTTGTGGCCCATATAGCCGCAGCTGACTACATGGGATCCAAGAAAGGTGGCATGGTGGCGGATTATACAAACGCGATGGCGGTGGCTGAAGACCTGGGATATGGAATGGTGTCGAGCACCTCAGCGTACGAGTCACAACACATGGCACTACTTGCGACAACCATGGCACAAATCTTGCCGACATTCCATATTTATGACGGTGTTAAGGTTGGGCGAGAAACAACAAGGGTTGTCGACGTTCTCGACCGGGCAGGATTGAGAAGAGCATATCATTCTGTGATAGCGGCGGGTGCTACAACCGACAACAAGCACATGGATATTCAGGGACGAGCTATGAAGCTGCTGCAATCTTTCAACGACGAACTTGGCAGCGACTATCAATTCTTTGAATATTCTGGTCATCCTTTGCCGGATGCTGTTCTCGTAACTTTTGGGTCCATTGAATCATCATTGGCTCGTCAGGTTGCTTCAGTTTTGTCAAAGCAGGATACTCGGGTTGGTGCCATTAATGTTCGAATATATAGGCCTTTTGTGGAAGAGGAGTTTCTGAGGGTACTGCCGAAGTCCACTAAAGTCCTCGGGGTGCTGGGCCAAGTTATTGACAAGAATGCTGTGCGGGAACCTAGCATTCGCTCGTCATTGTACGAGGATATCCTTCCTGCACTTGCGTTCAGTGGCGTTAAGGCGCAAGTTCAGGAGCTCAAGTACTCAAGATCTCAAAACTGGACCTCCATCGAAATCGCTGCAGCTTTTCAAACCATCATCGGCAAACCTGTTCTTATCGAAGGCATTAATGGCACCGCATCAGCACTGGAATTATTGGACTCCTCTGTTCAGCAGTACTCGTTCTGGGATGTTGACCAATCCCCCTTGGCAGAGGCAGCAACGATTCTTGCCAGAACACTTTCGAAAGACTCTTCGAATAATGTTACAACAAGCAGCATCTACGACAATGAACTAGAGGGCGGCTCGGTAAGGATAGATATTCGCAAGTCACCCAAAAGTCTTGAAGCGAGTTTTTCTATAGATGCAGCTGAAGCAATTGTCGTTGGTGAGGTGAAATTGTTAGCGAAAGTCAATATCGTCAAGAGTGTCAAAGACGGAGGCAATATAATACTAAAACTCCCAGGTGTGAAGGACGAAGATGTCGAGAAGAAGCTCCCAGTCTCTTTCAGGAAAGTTATTGCTCAACGCGCTATAAATCTGTTCTTGGTCGATCCAGCTGCCACTACCCTAGCAGAGAAAGATAACGTGGAGCCAATCATCATGGAAACTGCCTTTACGCGAGTTGCTTTACGTGACGTGGAGCCCACAGCTCTCAAAAAGTTAGCTGCGATCGTCGGGCAACCAGAATTGGTCGAAGCAGTTTCCAAAGATCTGGACAATACTTTACGCGAAATCGAAGTCCCAAAATCATGGGCCGATACCGAGCCCGAGAGCGAGGAAAAGATTTTGTCGCCAGATCTTTCTTGTAACAGTTTCGTTGGCTTCGACAAGGACGAATCCGAACCACTTTCCCAGCTTCGAACATGGCAAAAGGCGGCAAAAGGATTGCTCTTTAAAGAGGCTTATAACACCAAACCAGCGCTGCGTCCAGACCTGCCCATCAAAACCTTCACGGTACACGTCAAAGAGAATCGTCGTCTTACGCCATCATCCTATGATCGAAATATCTTCCATATCGAATTTGATCTTGGAGCTTCTGGCCTTAAGTATGACATTGGAGAAGCTCTTGGTATCCACGCTGAAAACGATCCAACCGAAGTGATGGAATTCATCAAGTTCTATGGTCTCGACCCCGAAGAAGTAGTCGAAGTGGCCAGCCGTGAGGATCCATCTGTCTTCGAAAACAGAACGGTCTATCAATCCCTTGTTCAGAACATCGACATCTTTGGTCGCCCACCAAAACGATTTTATGAAGCTCTGGCCAATTTTGCAGACAATGAAGGTGAAGAAAAAGAGCTCCGCATCCTTGGTGGCCCAGAGGGAGCTAAGGAATTCCAACGGCGCGCCGAAGTTGATACAATCACATATGCCGATGTCCTTCTTGAATTTCCTTCTGCTCATCCTTCATTTCACGACATCGTTCGTATAGTAGCACCTATGAAACGTCGCGAATACTCCATTGCATCCTGTCAGGCCGTGACACCGTCATCAGTCGCCCTCATGGTTGTCGTTGTCAACTGGGTAGACCCCAAAGGCCGGGACCGCTTCGGACAGGCTACACGCTATCTCAGCAAACTCCCTCTCGGGTCGCCAATCACGGTTTCTACCAAGCCGTCCGTAATGAAACTTCCTCCAAAGAGCATCCAACCCCTCATCATGGCAGGTTTGGGCACCGGGCTCGCCCCCTTCCGAGCTTTCGTGCAACACCGCGCGATGGAAAAGGCCCAAGGTAAAGAAATCGGCTCTGTCCTTCTGTACATGGGCTCTCGTCACCAGCGAGAAGAGTACTGCTATGGTGAGGAATGGGAAGCTTATCAGGATGCCGGTGTCATTACCCTTCTTGGCCGCGCCTTCTCCCGAGACCAGCCGCAGAAGATCTATATCCAAGATCGGATGAGGCAGACCATGACCGACATCATCCAGGCTTATATCAAGGAAGATGGGGCTTTCTATCTGTGCGGACCGACATGGCCGGTGCCGGATGTGACGAATGTGCTGGAGGAGGCGATCGCGATAGATGCTAAGGCGGTGGGAAATAAGAAGGTCGATCCCAGAAAGGAGATCGAGAAATTGAAGGATGAGGGCAGGTATGTTTTGGAAGTTTACTAGCGACATGGAGCTTATGTGCATGTACCTGGCGCATGGATAGTTGTCAAGTGTTCCCTGTTAGATGCATTTTACGACTCTTGCATTAGACTACAGCAGACTAGATCAAAAGCTTTCCTTGTATACAACACAACTTAGAGAGCGAATGTACAGAAGAATGCCCAATTTAGCATCAACTTATCTCGACTGCTATCCTTTATGCTCCACTCCTGTTTCTGCTCATCATATCAGGAATCAATGAAACGAAACAGCATGTGCCATCGTCGTTTGGACGGAATATGATTGGACGAAGATCAGCCATGATTCCTATCTCATCAGTACTATGGCAAAGTTCGTTTGATGGAGTAGACGACAACGCAATACATAACTCGAACGAAACCCCTCCTCGTCCGGCCAAGTGACACGTTTTCATTCATCGACTACCATCTAATTTCTTCTAGTTTCTACCTTGTATATTCGGACTAGTCGATCAGTCGTTGCTTTGAGGCGGGTGTGCAGCTTCTTCTTCAACTTTGCATCTCATTCCCCCGAGACTGCTCTGACATCTTGGAAATATTTCCTTGAGAATTCCCTTTCTCGAAGCTGCCTCGTCCAATGACTCTTGCCACAGGTCAGCTCTCGGATTTCGACATCAGTCCGCTTCCTTGTCTGTGCCACTGATGGTTTTCCTTCCTTCTAGACTCTGTCGCACCGCGCTAGGTCAGAGGCGACTTATCATGCGAAACTTTCCCTAGATCAGCCTTCAGCTTGGATACCCGTTTGAGCTTTTACACTGACATTATCTTGCTGCCTTACATCTTCTTCTTCTTGCTTCAAAGTCTCGTCCATATCTCGCGGGATTTGGTCTCTTCTCTCATTCTCTGGTTCGGAAATCTCCAAGGGCGACTTGAGGTCTTGTTCACATATTCTCCCTCTTCTTTTGGAAGTCCCTTGCGACCCCAACTGGTTGACAGCACATTGATATCTCAACCTTTTGACTAAGAGTCCCCATCTTGGATTGGGGTGGGATTTCTTTCTGCTTCATTTGGCTCCCCCACCCTGCTCATATTTTTTCTTGTGACAGCATCTTATTCTCGCTATCATGGCATCATACGAGGACGATGACTTACCACACAAGTCTATCAATGATGCACAGCTCATGTATGTCAGCCGCATTTCTGATACATGCATGACTGACACATGCGACAATACCAGGCTTCTTTAATCAGAGACGGCTGAGAAATACACAGATGCTAAAGTAACTTGCAAGGGGGTCGAGTGGAAAGTTCAGCAATCGATACTTCGCACAAGATGCCCTTTCTTCGACGTGTGTTTCCGGCAGGGAACATTCAAGGTCTGCTTCTCCTGAACTCACCTGCTCACTCACAGTGCAAGCCCCCTTATTCATGCTTCACCCGCTTCCTGTACGGCTCTCGTGATCGGAAGAGGCGGACTAACTTATTGACCGCGTAGGAAGGCGAGACGAAGACCGTGGATTTTGATGATGATGATGCGTATTCTGTCGAAGCATTACTCATATATCTGTACACTCTCGAATATCCTAATCGAAAAGCGCATAAGTTCGAAGAGCCACCGCCGAAAGCTGGCGGGCTATCACAGAAGAGAAGACCGCGCAGGTTTCGACTTCAATCAGGACCCGTAATCAAGGATCCATCAGCCGATCCTGTTCCAATGATCATTGTCCAGAAAGTCCCTTACATTGTGGACAACGAAAGAGAGACGAAGTCTACCCGCTTCAAGCTCAAGAGTGAGGCACCAAAAGAGACGTGGCAAGAACGTCTGGGGCTTTACCGCATCGCGCATCGACTCAATCTCACCAACCTTTGTAAGATAAGCCTGGGCATTATGAGGTCGGAGATCGATTCAGCACTGCGAGCCACCAATGCCGATGAATTCATCAGAGAGGTATACAGCCTCGACCAAGACGAGGCTCAGAGCATCAAAGAAGATATTGCAACAAAGATTGCCGAGGCGGGGCCACAAACCACGTGCGCTTTCGTATTATACAGTCTCTTGCGGTCCCACCCATTTTTGGGCTGCAACTTGGTTAAGGCGATGAGAGCAAATGAGGAGAGGCGAACAGAGATGACTACCAAGCTGCGGGTGACTAACGACCAGCAGGCGAAGGAGATCGACGGTTACAAGCAACAGCTCGCAGAAAGTTGGCACGAGGCGGAAGAGAGGAGCGAACTGGCATCAATGGCCGAGAGAAGGCTGCAAGATGAAAAGACGGAGGCAGGGAGGCTTAGCAAGACAACCACCCAGCTGAGGAAGGAATTACGTGAATGCAAGGAAGCGCTGGCAAAGCAGGAGACTGAGACGGCTGAGTGCAGGGAACAAATTGACCAGCTGGAAAAGGAGGGAAAGGTTGCCAAAAAGCCCAACCGGCTTCTACGTCACGGTAGACAACGCCCCACCAATATCATTGTAGGTGCTGAAATGTACTCTGGATGAGAGATTCCAAGAAAGCGGATCTGCCTTGAAGAAAGTTAGAGAGCCTGCGTTCGGCTGCCTGCTTTTCAGGTAAAAGAGCATCGTCCATAGAATGCTTGGAGAGCTTCGACAGCAGTGCGAGATGCTAGAGTTTGAGCTCATGAAATACAAGCAGAGCCTGGCTCAGTCCATAGCTGAAGCCTGGATACTCTTTGCATCACTAATCTTCCAAACTCTCCGGAAGTATCCGTTAGAATCCTCTCTTTTTAAATATGGCCTAGTTGCTTCCCTGGAAGAACCATTCGCGAAACTGATAGAGGACTCCAGAACGCAGCATTCGCATGCCATATTCCAACATTGACGGTCAATCGGTAAGGCCTGGCAGAGGCTGGGTACCCGCATCCACCCTTGGGATTTCATTGAAATGGCCGGCCAAGGCTTTTACGTGCTTAAGTAGTATGGTAGTGGCACAGTCCAGCAGCCTTTCTGCATCTCCTGAAGAGACGAGGTTTGTCGTCTTGATGTACTGCTATGAGTCTGGGAAAGCCCATAGTTGCATCGCGGTGGGGCCTTGGGGATCTTCGAGAAGCCGAATCCATAGCAAAACTAGGCACGCAAATCAGTATGCTTTGTCCAAAGATAAGTCGTTGCGCAAGGTGGGTTTCGGTGTCATTCTCGTCGAAATGCATGCCAGCCAGAAGCTAGAGACAATGTCCTGTTTTGAATCAATCGGCCATTGTCCTCCCAGTCAAAAATTGACTCTTGTCCCGCACATCCAATAAAGAATCCACATCCACCCCACCCCCAGCAAGAAATCTCTCGTTTACCCCCAGATTAATCTGCCTACCCAGAAGTTCTTTCAACTGCGCCCTCCAACCAGCAACCTCCGCCTTCGGCACCGCTCCCGTCGTCTTCTGCTGTTGCTTCTTTGTCGCGCCCCTTCCTCGACTATTCTTGGCCTCCTCCTTAGCAAACTCATCGCTATCGAAATCTAGCACGCCGAGTTCCTCCGCGGCGGCGCGTAGCCATTCGTCTTGGGAGCCGACCTTTTCTTTTGCTAATGTCGCATTTGTGATCTTCTGGGATAGAGTCAATCGGGGCTTTAGCCGAGCCACGAGCTGGCGGTCCACATGTATTGGCTCCAGATGGTGGTTACCGGCCGCTCCTGGGCTATGGATCTGGGCACCAAGTTTCGTAACTCCCGCTACCTCGTCTGGCGAGCAGAGGAGGATAGACTCCCCTCTTTTGGAGGCCCGTGCGGTTCTGCCGGAGCGGTGGACGTAGGAGTCTGCGGTTCGGGGGACGTGGTAGTGCAGGATTAGGTCGATGTTTTGGATGTCGAGACCTCGAGCTGCTACATCGGTGGCGATTAAGATGGTTCCGCCTGTTTTGGGGGTAGAGAAGCGTTCGACGCTTCTCAGGCGTGCTTTTTGCGGCATGCTAGAGTGGAGGGAGCTGGCTGGGAAGTTTAGGTTCTGTAGGAGTGGTGTGAGGCGACGGACGGAGGAGATGGAGTTGGTGAAGACTAGTATCTTGGCCTGAGGTCGTTGAAGAAGTAGAGAATAGAGGTAGATGTCTTTTTCCATTGGGGAACATTCGACCAGGCCTTCATCTAATTGCTGGGCCATCTGTGAGGTCGGATTGACGTCAATGAACTTTGGCTTCGTTTCTCGGAACGATATCTTTTGAAGTAAGTAATCCATTGACTGCTTGTCGGTCAGAAGATCGCCCCCGGCAGTCCGAGACTTGCTAGCGAGTTTTTGTTGAAGACCTTTATGGAAGGTTGCAGAAAAGATGAGGGTTTGCCGGTTCGGTCGATTGGAGTCAGCGTTGTTGGAAAGCGAAACCTCTCCGTCACTGATGACCTGGCGATCGAGCATGTCGAGGATCTCTTCAACTTCCTTGAAGTGACCTTCACTAAGCAAGCGATCTGCTTCGTCGATGACCAAGAATTTGATGTGCTTTAGGTCTTCGATCAGATCTTGTGAACCATTCATTACCTCCCAAAGACGACCTGGTGTGCCAATGATGATATCAGCATCGACTAGCTGGCGTTGCTGTTTGTGAATTGAGAGACCACCAGTGACTGCGACAGTCCTGGGCTTTTCCACAGCATTCTCTACCAAATCTTCAAAGTGTCTAGAGAGCTGATGAGCAAGTTCCCGCGTCGGTGTAAGAACTAGACTGGTTGGGAGCACTTTTCGCTGGGGTTTTGGGATATGAGCTGAAGTTTTTGAAGCGAGCCATTTTTCGAATATGGGTATCGCGAAGGCCAGGGTCTTGCCAGATCCTGTAACAGCCTTCCCTATAACATCGTGGCCCGCCAGAACTTGTGGAATAACAGCAGCCTGGATCGGTGAGGGCCGTTCAAAGCCCAAGCCGGCGATTGCAGCAAGTGTTTTGTGAGACAGTGAAAGGGCAGACCACTCCGAGGTGTCAACTCCTTTGTCTTCGGATGCATTGTCCAGTATGCTGTATGGAACCCCTGACACGAGCTCACTCTTTTCTAGCTTTCTCTTGCCGCTCGTCTTCCTGGGGACATTTCCCTCGTACCTCTGTTGCGTCTTCTCTTCACGGCTATCGGCATCTGATCGGTCGTCGTCTGTCAGACCAGACCATTCGTCCTCATTTTCCAAAGAGACTCCTGATTCCGTGGACAGGTTGGGCTTTGAAAATACAGTATTCGTACGCGAAGATGGATGTTGAGAGACACTCTAGCAGAAAAATCCATTAGAGATCATGAACAGGAGGAAAAGTGGACAAATGTACTCTAAAGTGTGGTTGATTTCCATTTGTGTCCCTTACAACCTCCACGTCGTCAATCTCTTCTAGGCCCAAGAAACCCTCCGCATTATCCAGCCGCTCAGGCGGAGTGACCTCTCTCCAAGCTAGCTCGTTGGCTGAGACTGTTGCGACAGATGTACTAGCTGATGGTTTGATATTCTTTGATTCACTGGAGGTGGCTACCAATTTCCTTCTCTTCCGAGACGAGTTCGAAGTCTCGGTAGGCCTCACCCTTTTTGGGCCAGTCCTAGACATGTTTGATAGATGTTTAATAGATAGACGTAGAGTTGTGAAAAAAGTCCCGCGGAGTTTTGAAATAGCTAGCTTAGTGGGAAGCTAATAGAGTGACATAAATACTAGGATATTATAAAAAATAAAGTATAAGCTACTCTGTAGCATCGGAGTTGCCGCCAATGAGGACTAAGGCGGCACAGGCGAGAGGTCCACTACCCGGCACCAAGTTTCTGATGTGTTTTAATTTATTATAATCATTTGGGTTTCAGCAATAATTTTCAAACAAGAAAGACTTTTCTCTTGCTCTATCTTATGTAATGGGCAAGTCATCAAAGGATAAGCGTGATATCTACTATCGACTTGCAAAGGAGCAAAATTGGCGTGCCCGTTCTGCCTTCAAGCTGATTCAACTTGACGAAGAGTTCGACTTGTTCTCTTATGAAGATCCTGCGAAGTGCACACGTGTTGTTGACCTCTGCGCCGCCCCGGGAAGCTGGAGTCAGGTGCTTAGTCGAGTTCTGATTAAAGGAGAAAGTTTTGGCCGACGGGCATGGATTGAAAAGCAGTCAAAATTGTTTGGCAAACAAGAAGACCCTGCTCTTGACAAGCTCGAAAAGCTGTCAGTCTCCGAAGGAACAGGTTCTGTTGTAGCCGAAACGGGCAAGAGTTCAGCTGCATCACAAGATGAGAAGATCCTACTACCAAGGGAGAATGTCAAGATTGTAGCTATCGATTTGCAGCCAATGGCTGCTTTGGAAGGTATCGTGAGCCTGAAAGCAGACATCACCCATCCGGCTACGGTGCCTCTACTCCTAAGAGCGCTTGATCCTGATTACGAAGATGGGCCCATGACGGAAACTCACCGAGTGGACCTCGTTATTAGCGATGGTGCACCAGACGTTACTGGCCTTCACGATTTGGACATCTATGTGCAATCTCAACTTCTCCACTCCGCCTTAACACTTGCGATGAAAGTCTTGAAACCTGGCGGGAAGTTTGTGGCTAAGATATTCCGCGGCAGAAATGTTGACCTCATTTATGCGCAGCTGAAGCTCGTGTTCACCAGGGTGCACGTTGCAAAGCCTAGGAGTAGTAGAGCCAGCAGCATCGAAGCATTTGTGGTCTGCGAGGGCTTCAAACCCATCGCAGGCTGGACACCAGAAATTGGTGCATCTATCAGAACCAATAAGCCGGCATCCACTACTACCAGTGGGAAACAGCGAAGACACGTTCGAGAGGATGGTATCACAGAGCTGGAAATGGAGACAGCCTATGATTATGCTGAGAGGTATATTGCTCCGTTCCTCGCTTGTGGCGATTTATCAGCTTGGGACGCAGACGCAAGCTACAAATTGCCTGAAGGGCATGTCAGCTTAGACCCGGTGCAGCCTCCGACCGCTCCGCCTTACAAGGCTGCTCTGGAAAAACGTCGAATGGATGGCGGGGCTTATGGCAAGACGAAGAAAGCGGTGAAAGATCCTAAGTCACAGTCCGGGGATCCTTGAGCTGACTGGAGGACCTTCAAATCCCACTTTCACCAAGGAACGAAGCCTCCGACCTTCTATACCGTAATCACGGATAGACGGTAGGCTAGGTAAAACTTAGCCTATAATGATGAATCGTAGCAGCAAGTCCCACCCGCTTAGCATCACCCGCTCATCCGCTGACCATATCCAGAGAAACGAAGGGACTTCCAGATGGTCAAGTGTTGCTCCAGATACCCCTAGAGATTTTGGCAAGTAGTACCAGAAACAAGGTGTGGATAACATTAAGCCTGTGTAAGGAGTAACTTCTCTTATATTCCTCCGCAACCTGTGGCTGTATCATTCGAGCTTCAGAAGCCTCCCAGCTGCTCTCACCGTTTTAACAGCCAGGAGGATGAATATCACCTGTGACGGTCGCGTTGTATTCGTTGGCGTCTTGAAGGTAGCAGAGTTATCAGCTTTAGGTGTCGCAATCGAACTTGGTCCAGCGAGAGGTGTAACGGTAACGCTGCCGTCAGTTACGATAGAGGAATCAACGTGGGATTCTATTTTGCTTGCAGAGAAAAGACATCAAAGTATTGATTTGTGTGAAGATTGAAGATTGAATCTCGATGTGATGCGCTCCATGGCGAATGAAAAACCCAAAATCAGAAATTCAAAAAAAGTCAAAAACCTTGGACCCTCGAACCATCATCCACATTATTTTGTGGTGATGGGTCAGAGGGACCAGGAGAAACTTTGAAGGTTTTTTGGGTTTGGACGTGTCAATGAGCCTGAGGCAACTGTCAACACCGTTGGTTAATCTACGAGTCACACAAATCCGGGTACGATTCCGATTATGATTTGCTATATAGTGACAGCTTGAGCAGTGCTAACCAACTACACCATGCGCCCGAAGTTGAATGTGTAGCTAAATAATAAAATATAACCATTCATTGTGTTTGTGTTTGTGTTTGTGTTTGTGAAGCCGAACACCAGCTGGACCTGGTATTTGATGTCTTATGTAATCAGCGCCGGTACCTGCCAAGACAAGCTCATCTCCAACACTGACTTGAGCTCAGACCATCATTTTATAAAAGCGTTCGTCTTCTTGTTGCCTTCGAAGCTGCAGACCAGCGTGACACCACCACGTGCGTCTCACACCTCACCGCTGTCCATTATCATCGCCACTATGGGATCCGATCCTCAATTTGCAAAATACCCGAATCTGGGCCTTGCGCAGTCGATATTTTCCATCTCTACCAACCCAACTGCCGTCAAATCGATTCAAAATGCGATTCAAGAGCATAAAATGGCACCTTTATATCGACACCTTGCACATCCTGTGGAAGGAATGTTGAACTCTAGTGGAGAGGGTTCAGCCCAGTCCCCATTAAAGCCACCTACCCGGCGAGAATCCATTATCTCGTCGAATCTGCTTCCAGCCGGTAGACCAAGGCTTACGAATGTCCTACCTTGGGATGCCACGATATATGAAGAGTTGAAGGCCGACAACGAAAAAGAGCTCGCTGCCATACAGAAGGAAGAGGAGGCGGCGGAAGAAAATGCTGGTGAGACAGAGATACAAGCTGCACGAGGGAAGCGCGCCGAGTTCTGGGCTAGGGTTGGCGACAAGGTAGATAGATGGTTGAGTCTGAGGCTAGCCATCCCGTACTGACTAGGAAATCTATAGGACAAAGCAATCACTGCTTATGAGAAGGTCTTCGAAAAGGCCGGCCCCTTAGGGACGAAGATTGATATCGTACTTGCCATCATTCGAGTAGGACTTTTCTTTGGAGATAAGCTGTTTGTGAAGAAGCAAGTGGATCGCGCAAACATGCTGGTCGAAAGTGGAGGAGACTGGGACCGCAGGAATCGACTCAAAGCATATAAAGGTCTTCATCTTCTCACCATTCGATCTTACAACCTTGCTGCGCCATTTCTACTTGACAGCCTCTCCACTTTCACCAGTTACGAACTCTGCAGCTACTCGTCACTCGTCATCTACGCCGTCTTGGCCGGGTCTCTGTCACTCAAACGTGTGGATTTCAAGGCGAAGGTGGTGGATGCGCCAGAGATCAAAGCAATCCTGGGAGATGGGGAAGAGAAAGTCGCAGCGTTGACTGGTCAGATCTCGGCGGGTCCGGCGGCAGGTGATGAAGAGATGAAGGATGTCTCTAGTAGCGCCACTCCTGGCCAAGCATCCACAGTCGTCAATCTCGCCACGCTTGGCACCGGCTCGGCCACCCAGGCTGAAGAAGAAACGCCTATGGACTTCACTCCACTAGCAAGCCTTGTCAACAGTTTGTACACCGGCAATTATCGATCGTTCTTTGTTTCATTGGCCGCGGTGGAGGAAAACTTTCTCAGTCAGGACCGGTACCTTTTTGAGCACCGGGCATGGTTTGTTCGGGAAATGCGGCTGCGTGGGTACCAGCAACTACTGCAGAGCTACCGTGTTGTGGGCTTGGATACAATGGCAGCCAACTTTGGTGTCACTGTCGAATTCCTCGATAGGTATGTTCCACGTCTCTCGAAGCGCTCTTGGCTAACATACTTCACAGGGATCTTGCAAAATTTATTGCTGGCGATCGAATCCCATGTACGATAGACCGGGTGAAGGGCATAATTGAGACGACAAGGCCAGACGATAAGAACAAACAATACGCTGATGTTGTTAAGCATGGAGATACTTTGATCACCAAGCTCCAAAAGTATGGCCAGGCAGTGAGGTTGAGAGGAAGCGAGAGAGCCTGAAGCCGTCCCTTTTGGTCGTGGTCATTTAGCGAATGGCGTTGTGGAGGTACAACACCTCAGTTTTCATAGACACCCGACCCAAGCCTCGGTTTTGATGTCGGAAAAACTTACCAGAGCGGGTAATCGTGTGAAACTACTCCGTACTCAACTTCTGTTGCCGATGGGTTCGGTAGATTTGACTTCGGGCTGTTTGAATCTTGCATATGTAACCAAGACAGACCAAGATGTCCTTTCCTCGATCCCCGCCTTATCATCTTATCGATCACGGACCCACAATTGATTCAGTTTCCATTTCGCATTTGCCAAAACCCACTGATTGACTCTGCGCAGCCTGTTATCTGTTCGTTTGCAAGCTACACAAAGCACAACATGTCACAATCTAGCAGAAGGCCTACCGCGGAGCTTCTCAGTTGATTGCTACGGTGCCGGCCTCAGGCATTGCCCGCCATGACCGCCATGACCGCCATGACCACCACTCCCCTAGCGTCTTCGCTTCTCCTCAGAGCTCAGAGATTTTCTTTGGAACTTTCGAGAGCTTGTCAAGCAATCGCAATTGTACGCCAGCAATCTACACAACACAATACTGCTTCGCAGCCTTCTGGTATGACCCAATCGTCTCCGTCCTTACTAGGGCACTTCCCGACCTATCCGCTTTCCGGAACGACCAAACCACAGCTTAGACTGCGCATGCAATTTCTTTCAAAGACTGACAAACCTCACTTTTAGCCGCGTGTTCACACTCATCTCCGTCCAAACTCTCCCAGAAGCGAAATATGTCGTCCAGCCCTCGATTGAGAAGCTTGAATATTGACAATATCAATCCCCATGTCAAAGAAGCGAAATATGCCGTACGTGGTGAACTGGCGATAAAATCCGAAGAATATCGCGCCCAGCTGAAGAAAGCCGCATCGCAAGACCCTCCTACTCCACCAGACTCGCCTCTTCCTTTTGACAAGGTCATCTCAGCCAATATCGGCAACCCACAACAGCTTGGCCAGAAGCCCATCACATTTTTCCGGCAAGTTCTGTCACTGCTGGAATACCCACCTCTACTAGACAATGAAGAAGCTCTGCGCACCAGCTTTGGCTACAAGCAGGACGTGATAGATCGCGCCAAATGGTTGTTAGAGGAGGTCAATTCTGTCGGAGCGTACTCGCAATCCCAAGGAGTGCCTACGATCCGACAATCTGTCGCGCACTACATCGAGCGACGTGATGGCTACGCCTCCGACCCGGCCCACATCTATCTCTCTGCCGGTGCTTCCTCAGGCGTCAACACCTTGCTGAATGTCATCTCCGCCTCTCCTAAAACCGGCGTCCTTGTCCCTATCCCCCAATACCCCCTCTACACCGCCACGCTCGCCGTCCTAAATGCACGAGTTGTGCCGTACTACCTCGATGAATCCAGAGGCTGGACCACCGACCTCGGCACAATCAAGGAGGCTTACCAAAAAGCAAAAGCCGAAGGCATTGACGTCCGCGCCATCGTGGTCATCAACCCTGGGAATCCCACCGGAGCTAGCCTATCCGCCGACGACGTCGCATCGGTGATCAAATTCGCCGCCGAAGAGAAACTAGTCATCATGGCCGACGAGGTCTACCAGACCAACATTTTCCTCGGCACGTTTACTTCCTTCAAGAAGGGATTGAGGGATCTACAAAACTCCGACTCGACGGGGAAATATGACAACGTGGAGCTCGCCTCTCTAAACTCGATTTCGAAGGGCATGGTAGGCGAATGCGGACACCGAGGTGGCTACTTCGAGCTCGTGGGCTTTGATGCAGAGGTTCAAGCACAGATCTACAAATTCATCAGTATCATGCTCTGTCCGCCCGTAGTGGGCCAGTGTCTCGTGGAGATGATGGTTAATCCACCGAAGGAGGGCGATCCGAGCTATGAGTTGTACAATAAGGAATACAATGGTATCAAAGAAGGCCTACGAGAAAGAGCGTACGCGCTATACGAAGCATTCAAGAAGATGGAGGGCGTGGAGCTCGGTGAGCCGCAGGTAAGTCTACCCTTACCACTCTTCAATAACCATTCCCTGTCTATCTACTTACATTGTGCTTGCGATAGGGATCCATGTATCTCTTCCCAACAATACACCTCCCCACCAAAGCAATCGAAGCAGCAGAAAAAGCAGACCGCAAACCCGATGAGTTCTACTGCCTACGACTCCTCGATAGGACGGGGGTCTGTCTCGTTCCTGGGACTGGGTTTGGACAGAAACCCGGGACGCTGCATTTTAGGACTACGTTCCTCGCACCCGGGACGGAGTGGGTGGGGAGGATTGTAGACTTTCATCGGGAGTTTATGGCGGAGTATGCGTAAGGTGTTTGGATGGAAGAAACTAGCGAAGACGATTTTCGTGGTTGTGGGATGATGTGAAAGTCATGTGATAGGATTGGCCGTGGATGGGTTCTGATGGATCGCCTGGGAAGCAGGAGTCGGAGTGAAGTAGACGGTGCATATAGATGTTGGGCAAACACCACTCAATCAATTCATTGTAGACACCTGGCTTCGCTCAAGGTGCGCTGCAATTTCTACTGTGCTCTAATATGCGTTTCTACCATTTACTCTAGACGATGGAGACGTATAAAAGTCCATCCTGAGGTCTGTTATGGTCTTCTGAATATAAAGACACGATAGGATCAGTCTCTTTACGTATCAGAAAGGATTAAGGGGGGTTATATTCTCCGAGGGCTGGTATTCGAGGACATCAGAATGTGCTGCGAGCGGCAAACAGGATTGATTTTATCTTGGGTCGATATCTGCCTTCGATTAGAACCATGGAATGAGCAAGCATAGTTTGATGGCTTGGTGGGTCTGGGAATGAAAAATGGGAGAAGAGGGACTGGAGCTTGGAATGAAAGCCTCAGATGACCAAGTCCGAAAATGGACCGGCCAGAAGCTCATAGAGCGGATCATGAGCACCGACAAAGATCTGAAAGCTCAGCTTCAATGGCCCTATGAGACATCTGGCGCATGCCTGCAGGCTAGCCGGTGCTCGCTATGGGTACATCCAAACCGAAGAAGACTTGACGGTGTGCAAACTCAGCGATACAAATGGGCGGATGAGTGCATAGATAAGGGCCATCCCCTGGGCCAATTCTGACCCCAACAACCTCACAACAGATCTTGGACCATGGTGGCTGTGTATATTGGCACTCAAGGACCACCAGGAAACGCCCAACGCCGGGGGCACTAGGACGGGTGGCGGTCAGACGCCTATCACTACTCAGACTGCCACCAACCCGAATCCATCGATCAATTGGAATCCAGCGATCAACCCGAACCGCTGGATTTCAAACGACGATACTCTTTCAAACCCCGGAGCCACCAATGCAAACTCGTTTGACATGAATGACCTCCCGCCAAATACCCACCATCAAAACCCTTTCCTCCCTTGACAGGACTTCAATGATTGACAGGAAGAGAAACACCGAAGGAGAGTGAAATGGAGGAGTCGGGGTAGAGAAAGATATTTAAAATACCACACAGGGCGGGAGTTGGTAGTTAGGCAAGCAGCGTTACTGGTTGTGGAAAAAGATCTTTTCTAATCCAAATTGCAAGATTCTTACTATTTCTCCTGTGGAAAGATGAATCCATCCTTATATTCCCAACTGAGAGATGTAGACATCATGATAGCACTTTTCAGTTCTGCAGCTCTCTCGCTGTCACAGTCGTAGTACCATCTCGGCGGGTTGACATCCAGCGCTCTACGAGTTGTCGAAGTCGTTTCCTTCGTTTTTCTCGAGGTACCAACTTTCGTTTTGCTAGTCCGAGACTTGGCTCCCTTCGCTCTTCCCCGACTCCCTAGGTAAGCCTTCGGTCCTGACCTTCTTCCGATCGTTGCTCTCATTACCCTAGTTCCCAAACCAATGTCAGCAGCTCTCCAGTTATACAGTCTAGGGTCGACAAAAGTGTACTACGGTATGAGGCATAAGTATCCCTAGT
>NW_006916584.1:0-13663 GCF_000464535.1 Endocarpon pusillum Z07020
GAGACTTAATATCTAATTATAATTAGTTATATATTATAATAAAGACACGTAACTAATTATATTTAGTAAATAATAAATAAGCAAGAAGTTATGAACCTACTTATCAGATTAATAACTCTTTTAGGCTTCTTTAAGACTATATAAATCTATAATATTTATAACTTGAGTCTAGTCTTATACTTATTAATAAAAGAGAGCACACTTATAACTCTTTATAATTACTTATAAGATACGACTAAAGATTATATTATAATTAGTAATTTTAATTTATATTATCCCCTTTAAAGAGGTATAGCCGGCTTAATCTAGCATATATATGTTAACATCCTTTTAGGAATCACTTAAAACATATTATTAAAGCTAGTTATAAGTTATAACGTAATAATATAAAGTGTAAAAGAATCTAGTAGCATAATTAATCTTACATTTATTTCTTAATTATTTAAAGAAAGACTAATTAAATATACTTTTAGACTAGATATTATATAATTCTTAGATTATATATTAATTCAAATAATTCTAGAGCTTTAGATATAGCTAGTTATAATATAGCATAAGAGGTATTAGAAAAGATTAGATGTAATTAAACTAAATAAGAAATTATTAGAGTTTTTATAAGCTAATATATATAGTTATAAATAATATTAAGGCAAGTATCTTATAACAAGATAACTTATAATATATAAGAAGTTACTAGTCTTTTGAATATATATAAGTAATATAGAATATAAATATAAGGTATTATAATTACTTATAATCTAATATACCTAAGTCTAAAAATTATATTAGAAAGTAAGATGTTACAAGATTACTATTATTTATAAAGCTAAATAAACAGAATTTTAAAAGTTTATTACTAAAGCTACAGCCCTGCGCGAAAGTATCCGGCCAAAACGCGTCATTTTTGAACACGCGTTTTTTTATACCCTTTTTCAAACAACTACTATGGCTCAACGTAAGGCTCTGGCGCCTCTTAAAATTAATAGGAGCTATGGCAAGGAGTTATCTCTATACCAGCGAGGTTAAATTTCGATCTGTGTAGTCTTCTATGGCTCTCAAACCGGAACAGCAGAAGCTGATACCATTGTTCAAAATCCAGTACGCAACAACGGCAAAAGCTTGCCTCGTTCAGGACGTCCTCAGGCCTTAAATAGGGTCCAAAAACGCAACATTTTACGCATTATTCGTATTAATCCGAAGATTACTTATCAAGCACTTCAGTCCGAAGTTGGTACTAGTGTTTATTAAAAGACTATTTATCAAATACTCAAAAACGAAGGCATTATCAATTGGATGGCCAAAAAAAGACCTCTATTGACTCCGTAATTGGCTGCTAAACGACTTACATAGTATAAAGAACGACGAAATTAGACGTGGGCTAAGTGGAGCAAGATCATATTCAGTAATGAATGTTCGCTTGAAAGAGGCAGTGGGGCGCGTCGAACATGGGCCTTTCATACACCACAACAACGTTAGGATTCTAATATGATTGATACATATAAGAAGGGCAAAGACATCAGTGTTATAATATAGGGTGCAATTTATGGAGAAGGTCATTCAGATATTGTGTTATTAGAGCGTGATCCTGATTCAGAGAAGTCAGGATACACTGCTAACTCTTATCTGGCAGTGCTTCGTGAGCAGATGCCTCAAATATACGAACCAGGTCGCAAATTCATACAAGATAACGCCTGAATCTATATTGCGAAAAAGATTATTAATTGGCTTTAAGAGGAGGGTATAGAGTTGATAGAATGGCCAGCCTATAGTCCTAATCTCAACCTAATTGAACACGTCTGGGCGCAACTCAAGCAATAGATTAATGATCACTACTCAGAGCTAATTAATATGGGCAAATCAGAGCAGGATTATCAATGATTGTTTAGAGCTATTTATAAGGGTTAGGATGCTATAGGAGAAGAAGTTATAACTAATCTCATTAAGAGCATAGATAGTAGGGTGAATGCGGTCATTACGGCCAAAGGATAGTACACCAGATTCTGAATATCAACTGCCTATTCAGGAAATTAGCCCAGCCTTAATTTCTGGATGTTTCTGAACATTTTGAGCTATTTTTCATTAGAATCCAAAGAGTTCATAACTTACTATAGTGATTTGTATGAAGAGAGTCGATAATGTTGGTGGGGTACGAAAGTAGGGTTGGCCGGATACTTTTTTCCTAGTACTGTACTAATTCTCTTTAAGGAGCGTTTTAACTCGCTAAATAGGCAAGACTATATACAGGCCGCCTATAAGACTTACTACATCTGCTAACCCTAATTATAAAGACCTATAATAAGTCATAAAAAATTATAACGTCTTATCTAGAGACACTCTTAGATAAGCTTGCTGTATTATAAGATAAATTCTTCCTAAAGTCTGTAGTAACAGATCTCTTAGATATTAACTTAAGCCTTTATTTATCTCTAATTAATATTAAGAAGACAATTAAAAAAGAGAAGATCTAGTTAGCGCTATAATATCTTATAAATTATAAAGCCTTAAGACTAGACTAGATCTTAAATAAAGTACTTAAGGAAGCAAAAGAATAGCTAACTCCTTATTTGCTTAAAATCCTTAATATAATAGTTTATATTAGATATTACTTAAGAGTATAAAAAGAGACTATTACTCTTGTATTACAGAAGCTAAATAAAGAGGACTATATAGTAGTAAAAGCGTACTACCTAATTGCTCTTCTTAATATTATAAGTAAACTACTAAAGTTAATTATATCTTATAAGCTTTTACAACTTACTAAAACTTATTATATCCTCTTAGAGACATAAATAGACGCATATAAAAGAAGATTAATAGAGTTAGCCCTTTAACTCTTTATAGAATAAGTCTACACTATCTAGAATCTCTCTAGCAAATAATAGATAACAATTATAATAGCTATAGATATAGCAGGGGCATTTGATAACATATTATATACACGGCTTCTTGATAACCTACAAAAGAAAGAGATCCCTAACTATATTATATAATAGGTTATAAGTTTTCTTTATAAGAGATTCACTAGCATCAAAATAAATAAGAGCAAATCTAAAGTCTTTTACACAGAAATAAGCATCTTATAAGATTCTCTAATCTTACTAATTTTCTTTTCTATTTTTTATAATAGAACTATTAAATATAACTAATAATAAAGGGTTACAAACATTATCTATTAGCTTTATTAATAATATTTATATTCTTATATATAGCGCCTTCATAAAAAGAAATTACGTAACTCTCAAAAGCATTTATCACTAATACAAGATCTAGGCTAATAAGTATAAAGTATAGTTTGTATTAGAGAAGTATAAACTAATCTACTTTATAAAATAGCTAAAAATATTTAATATAATAACGCCACTTTATATTAGTCAGATATATAAGATTATAACTAATAATATAAGGGTACTAGGTATCTAGGTTAATACTAAACTTAAATAAGGCTTACACCTAGCTAAGATAACTTAGAAACACTTTATATAGTTATTTATTATTAGTTATATATTAACTTTTATATAAGAGGCAAGCTTTAGAATAGCAAAACTAATATACATATTAATAGTAAGACCTATAATTATTTATAGCGCCTCTATATAGTATACTCTGTAAAAGATTATAATCTTTTACAAGTTTATAGATTAGAAACTAGAAGCCTTATAGAATAAGAACCTTTGTTAAGTCTTAGGCGTATACCGCGTTATAGATAGTTGTATCCTAGAAAAAGAGTTAGAAGTTTCTTCTATTTTTGTAGTTCTCTTAGCCTAGCTTACGAACATAATAAAAAGATAGCTTATAGATAAGACGACTAATATAATTAAGGACATATACATAATAATTTATAGCTAGGCATAATTAAAAAAAAATCTTTATAGGCTTTTATATAACTTAAAGAGAACCTTTAGAGAGCTTATATCTTAATCTTTTTAAGGCAAATAAGAGTACTAATATAACTAAATATAATAAGTTATAAGATAAATATTTACTTCTATATAATAAGGTTATAAGTTTTATAATCATATAAATTCAGACAGAAAAGATTAGCCTAAACGCTTTCCTTATAGACTACTATATACTAGATAAACTAGCTCTATACATCTATAGATAAGCATAATAAATTATAAAACATGTCTTCTTCTTCTGTTTTAAGCTCGCTAATTACTATAGCCAGCTATTTAGAGACATAAGGACTAATAATTATTCAAAAATAGTTCTAATAATAAGAGGCGCTAAGACAGCAGCAGAATGGCTATAATATACAAGACTTCTCCTATAATTTAATCTTAGCCTTAACTAATACTAATAGCTAAGGCTACATAGCTAATCACCTAGAAAGGATAGGAAGGTAGGATGTCTCTTTATAATCCTGTGTTACAGGACATGACTACCTAGTATAACATTAATAATAAAAATAGATAACTTATAAGTTTTCTTTCTTAAAGGATTTCTCTAATAGATTATTATTAGTATTCTCCCTTATAAGCTTAATAGCTTAATAAGTATAAAGATAATAATAATAATAATATATTATGATTATTATTTTAATAAAATTCTATAAAATTTAAATATAAAGAATAATATAATAAGTAAAAGACCTTTTTAAGGTTTTTCTTATCGCTTTTCAAGTTAATTAGACTTAAATAAGTTATAAATACTTTATTAGTAAGAGTAACTCTATTATTAAGCGTCTAAATATCCTAATTAGACAGGATTAAAGCTTTTTGTAACTTATAAGTAAAGAGATAATGTTAGAGTTAGTAAATAGCTCTTGCTCTAAATAAGAGATAATTAATAATTAGCTAAAGAAAGATAAAGTTATAATAGTTTAATCCATTTTACTATATATATAGTTAGGCTTATAATCTGTTAAATTATTACTTTATAAAAAAATAATATTAATCTATTATAGTCTTGTTCTTGCTTATTTATCTAGATCTGTATTAGGGATTAACTAATCAAGATAAGTCTCAACTAGAAGCTAGGTCTAAGTGGGTTAGTTAGGTAGAATAGGAAGTGCAGTAAATAATATTAGGATGTCTTCAACTTAAGTATAAGCTGATAATATGAATTAATTATAGAGACTATAACACTATCTAGGAAATGAGCGTGCTTATATAGGCTAGGAGATTCAATCTCATGACTGCTTACTTATAAGCGCCCTTGAGCGTTGCTCATCAGTCCCTTCTTATGAACACCTTGCCCAAGGTTGTCTCTGCATAAGCGTGTTCTTTTGCTAAGCCCTTCTGGCTTGGTTAGTTCCAGAGTCTTCTTACATAGGGTCTGTGTAGCTACTAAGGCCTGTTAGTGCCTAGTGTGTTCACGTGCTATAACAATCTAGTAATTTTGTCATTTAAATATAAAAGTAAGCTTATTAATCAGGGGTAATAAGTGTAAAGCTAGTCTTTATTAATCTAGATTAACAAGCCTAGTAATATAATGCTAGATTACTTTAAAGAGTTAACTATATATATATAGCTAATTTCTCTAACGCTAGTTATAAGCTAGTAGTGCATCTGCGCCTGCTATTTATATACTTAACCCGCGGCTATATTAGCTATAGGTTTTGACAAATAATAAATAAGCTTTTTATTTAAATAATTACTAATAAAATATCTAGTTTTCTTATATAAATAATATATTATGCTCTTTTTATTATTTATAAAGAAAGATAAGAAAGACAAAAATAATTAATAACAAAGACAAGAGTAATAAAAGAAATCTAGACTTCTAAAAGCCTATAAGTAATAAAAAGAAGAGTTGCTCTTTAAGTAATAGACTAACTCTCTTTTCTTTTTGCTTTTAGCAAGGCCCTTGTCTAGCTTTTTTAGCTTTATAAATAGGCTTTAATGCCTAGATTATTTTATAGCTATAAAAACTACCTTAGTAATGATAGCTTTTCTAATAAGATAATAACTAATTAATTTAAAAATATACTTATTAATTAAAGTTAATCTAACTTACTTATTTATATTTTGAATCTTTTATATAAGACTCTTAAGTTTAATATATATAGTTTATATAATTTAGCTCTGTTAAGAATACATGCTGATTAGCAGACTATAGTCTGTACTATTTGGCTATACACGTATAGCCAAATATTGCCTGATCAGGTTATTCTTAATCAGGTATAATGCAGGATTCCCTGTGCCACTAGCATAGGAAATACTACGTGATCTGTGCGCTAGCAGGATCTGTACTTAGTGTACAGATATACTATAATCTTACTTTATATATAAGTTGTAACTATTAATAGTGTTAATAGCTATTCTAATTTGTATACTTATTTTAGAGATTATAAGCTTAGTGTAGAATAGCTATAGACATTAATAATAAGTAAAGGCCTAATTAAGATTATTAAGCCAGCTGCTACTTCTATAGCAAGGTATAGTTGTGTTATACTTAATTATAGAACGTAAGCGAGTTAAATACTCTGGGGCTACAGAATTATAAGTCTGTGGATTTAAGAGCAGAGGTATTAATTGTGTTATAGTTTATTCTAAGACTTAGAAATCAGCTTATTATAGTTTATAAGTTAATTAATCTTATAAGAATTAACTAAGTATAATAATAATTAATTAATATATTTCTTTTTTGCTTAAAAGTCTATAATAATTAAAGCATATATTCTTTTTATTTTAGTTTGTTTAATTCTATATTAACTATTATTTTATCTCGTTATTAGAATAAATAATATTATAATAAAGAAATGACTAGTGCTAATCCTTATATATACTAATTATAAATAATAGTTTAAACTCCTTAGTGTTACGGCACAAAATGCCCTATGGCCTAGAGAGGCGTTAGGGCAGGGCATGACATTGGCCAAGCATTGGCTGCGCGGTAAATGCTCTACTAGTGCTATGCCGTATCCGGTCTTAGGGCTGAGGGCTAGGGCAGGCTTGGCGCCTTGCGCGTTATATCTCTATCCTCGCCTCCATAGCACTTAGAAAGTCAGCCATCTTTATACCTAACGACATAGTTATATAGTTGCCTTCTATAGCTTCTTCGTGACTCTCCGCTATCTCTATAGCACCTCTATACCCTGTTGCACAGCTTTTCGCGTAACACTTAGCTTTTACTTTTAAGCAAAAGAAATCTGGCTAATACTAGTATACCTTAAAGTACTTATTAAGAAGGCAGAGGAACTAGTTATAAAGGCATAATATATTATTTATATCTGTATTAAAGATAAAGATTAAGAGCTTATAAAAGAATACGTATTAGTAAAGAAAGCATAAAACATATTAAGAGAGAAATATATAAAGACAAGGCTATTAATAAATAGATACTACTTATAATAATATATTAATTATCGCAAGAAGCCTAAGAAGAGCATAAAAGATATATAAGTAGAGATTTAGCACTTAAAAAGACATATTAAAGTAACTAATAACTTACTTAAAATATTTATTATATAATACTAGATATTCTAATAGCTCCTTGCTTCTATTTCTCTAGAATATAATACTATATAAGATGTTATTAATAGTTATAAAAAGCATCTCCTTAATATTAAATCTTTTATATAATAACTCTTTAAAAAAGAATTCTTACTAAGTAATACTCTTATTGTCTTTAGATAATATTATTATATCTTAATAAAACTTTAGTTATCCTTTAACTAATAATTATCTTAATAATTTATAATGTGTAAACATCACTTTTAATCTTAAGAAAATATAACCTTACCTTAAGAATATCTACTACAGTACCCCACTAAAAGTATTAAGACAAAACGTGCTTTTTTTTCTAATACATGTTTTTTATCACCTTTTTTAATTAATCACCATAAATCAACGTAAGTCTTTAGCGCCTCTAGAAATCAACAGGAGCTATGGCCAGGAGCTATCTCTATATCAGTGCGGTCAACTTACCCCCTACTATAAGGTAGGCCTATCAACTAGGAAAATTAGCAAAAAAGTAGATTACACTAGATCTACTGTTTTTAACATCCTCATACAAAATCCACTCTGCAACAAAGGCAAAAGCTTGCCACATTCTAGCAGACCCCCTGTATTAAATTATGTTCAAAAATGAAACATTCTACGTATTATTTAAGCTAATCTGAGAATTATTTATACAGCTTTTTAACTTGAAGCTAGGGTGACTATTTATTATAATACCCTTTACTAAATACTTAAAGATAAGGGCATTACTAATTGGCTTGCTAAAAAAAGACTTCTTCTAACTCCTAAAGTAGTTGCTAAACGCCTTACTTAGTAATTAGATCAAAAAGATTAGACGTAAGATAACTAACATAAAATAATATTTAGTAATAAATATTCTCTTAAAAGTGGCTCTAGAGCCTAGTAAGTTTAGAACTTTTGTACGCTATAATAAAAGTAAGATAAGGATATAGTTTAACTATTTAAGAAAGGCAAGAATATTAGCATTATAATATAAAGTATTATTTATAAAAATAAGCGTTCAGATATTATTCTTTTAGAACATGATTCTAATTTAAAGAAGTCAGGATATACTGCTAACTTATATCTCACTGTTCTCTATAAGCAAATCCCTTAAACGTACAAATCTAGCCGGATTTTTATGTAAGATAACGCCTGAATTCATACTGCAAAAAAGGTTATAGCCTGGTTTAAGGAGGAGGGTATATCTTTGCTTGAATGGCCCCCTTATAGTCCGGATCTGAACCTAATTAAATACCTCTAGGCGTAACTTAAGTAATAGATTAATAACTACTATCTAGACTTAATCTAAATAAGCAAATCTAAGGCTAATTATCAACGTTTATTTATTATTATTTATAAGGATTAGGACACTATTAGACAAGAAGCTATTAATGCCCTAATCAAGAGCATAGATACCTGTATAAATACAGTGATTAGGGCTAAAGGATAATATACCCGCTTCTAATATCTAGCTGCTTATTTGGGAAATTAGTACTATTTAAAAGAGCAGATTTTGGCGCACTATTTAATTGATTCTTATAGGATTTTAATAAATACCGGGCGTATAGTAGTAATTTATATAGGAAGAGTAAAAAATGTTGATAGGGTAAAAATGCAGTGTCCTAATACTTTTGGTGTAGTACTATATAATAGCTAAAATGTTTTACTTATTAAGAGAATTATAAATAGCCGAACTACCTGCATATTAAGGAGCATATAGAAGAGATTAGAGAGAGATTGTAAACAGGGCTTGAGCAAGTTAATACAAGTGAAGTAAGCTAAAGGCAAGAGTAGTTAAGAAAGAGAGCACAAGCGTAGAGGACTTCTCTTCTGATTCTGAAGGCGGAACAGAAGTCTATTTTGCATTACTAGAGATGCTAACTTATAAGACCCTTAAGTAGATTACTAATATTAGTATATCTAACTATATAACTAACTAGCTTTCTCTCTTTAAAAGACCTCTAAAAAGAATTAAAGAAATAGTAGTAAATTTAGCAGACTTAAGGTTACGCGTTTAAGGGGCAGGATATGCTTAGATATATACAAAAGAGGGAGTAATAACCTTATTAAATATATTATATATATCTAGTTTAAGTGCTAGCCTTCTTTTTAGTTCTTTATTATGTGAATCAGAGCTTTTAGGCAGTTTTAATAAAAAGGCCTTATATATATAAGATTAAAATAATAATATAATTCTTAAAGCTATTAGATATAAAGATCCCTATATTATTAATTAAATAAGTCCTAAAGCAATAAAGTCTGCTTATCCTGTGTAACTTACTCTAGTAAATTTCAAATCAAATACACTGTTAAAGCCCTTTACTCTAATAAAGACATTATTATAGACTATAGTTTGTAACGCCAATTTTAAGCCACCTGCTAATTATAGTTAACTAATAGTCTCTAAGGAAGCCATAATTAATATTATAAAGGAACAGTATTAACTATAATATAGAAGGTTTACTTATATAAGATTATAGTACTAGTGCAAAAGTATCGGACCAACTTGAAAATTTGTGTGAAAACACACCAAAAAGTGGGCTTTTTAAAATAGTTATAGCAACTTTAGCTAGGCGTCAACTAGAAAATTTTAAATTCAAGTTTAATTACAAATTAATAAATATTTAATTATAAATATTAATCTTCTTATTAAACATCTAGAAATCAAATAGAACAAGATTAAAGTCAAGATTTCTAAAAAGAATAAAATTTTTGTATAGGGACTCATACAAATTTTATCAAAAATTCTGATTACTCTACTTCTAAGTACCCTTACTCAAAATCTATGAGTTTTGAGATTAAAGTTTCCCTTAGTAAAAGATTAATCTACTAATTTTGAATGTTTTACAAGGTTTTAAATATGTAGTAGCCGCCTAGGAAAAGGTTTTAGAGATTTTTCAAAAAGTCGTCTTTTTGGTGGGACTTGGTGTGAAAATTTATCTTAGTCTAATAATTTTGCACAGTGACTGAATAATACTATAGAAAGCGATTTATAAGCTAAGAAAGATAGACATTTATAAAGTATATAATCTGACTAAGATAAAAAACTAGATAAATGCTTAAGTCTCCTAATATAAAGCTGATCTTCTTAACCTTATGTTAATTAATATCTATGGCCTCTTTCTAATAATACTTAGTAGCGCCTAATACTTCTTAGAGGGTATTAATAACTATTTTAAGAGGTTATAAGTAATCTTAATTAAGGATTAAAAGGGAGTAAAGGATTACCTTAAGAAGTAGCGTTAAAGTAAAGAACTTATTATAGGGACAAAGCTAAAGATAATCTGAAATAATAATATTAAAGAACTTAAATAGACCCTTAATAAATAGAGCTAATAGACAAAAATTAGTGTATAATATATTATCTTATAGTTATACCTTAAGTCAGAATAGTATAGCTGAACATATAATTCAGATAACAGAAAATAACATCTAAGTAATATTAAACGAATCTGAGTTATTACTTAAACTATAAGATAAAGCAACAAAGACTAAGGCATACATCTGTAACTAAATTATAGTTGGCCTAAAGATAAATAGATAAAGAATTACTCTTAAGGAAGCCTAAACTAGGACAAAACCCTTAATTAATTATATTTAGATCTAGGGATATAAGTATTATTTATATATAAATCTAAAGTTGCTACTAGTATTAAGGAGACAAGATAAGTTAATAGACTAGGACTAAGTAGGAGTATTTATAAGATATAAAAAGAATATAATAAAGTAGTTTTATATCTATATGCTAGATCTTAGATATATAACTTGTTCCTTAGTTATAATATTTAATAAACTTTAGAAGAATAAAACTATTAACCTTTATATAAAAGGAACCCTTAATTCTTTATCAAATCATATATTGAAAAGACGACCTTAAAAGGAGATTATTATTAATTAAGATATTAAACTAAATTTGACTAGACTATATATAGTTAACTTAACTAATTAGGCATTTCCTATATTAATAATAAAGGAAATTAACTTATTAGTAAAGGCACTTTTTAAGATATTAGTTAAAGTTTCTTTAATACTAGGTAGCTAGAAAGATAAGGAGGTTATTATAGTAGAAACAGAAAAGAATACTAAAAAACTAGGTCTTTAATAACAAATAAATAGACTTATTAAAGTAGGATTATAAGTAATAAGTAAGCGAACTTAAGGCAATAATAAAGATGAGTGCTACAAATTACAGAATTAAAAGATCATAAGAGCATATATAATATATTAGTAAAAGGTCTTAATTCTGAGACAATATATAGATAGGTAATCTCAGACCTTATCTTTAGTACAGTCTAGACTAATATAATTAAGTAAAAACTTATTATATTATAAGCAAACAGGACCTAGAAGTAAGTTGTCCTTCTTATAAAATTAAATATTAGTATAAGTAAATAAGTATTTAATATTAAATATATAGAGAATAAAGGAGTAAATTAATTTAAAGCTAGACTTATAATCTAAGGCTTTTGGCAAAGATATAACATTAACTATAAGAAAATCTTTGCCTTAATAATATATATAGATTTATTAAGAGTATTATTAGTAATTATAATAATGGAAAGCTTAATATATTACTAAGTAGATGTTAATAATATATTTATAGAATCTACTAATACAAAGATAATATATATGGTGCTGCCTAATAAAGTAGACATACTAAATAGGATATCTTTATATATATTAAAAAGCCTATATAGTCTAAAGTAAGCTGCTAAGAATTAGTATAATTATATAGTAGCCGGCTTATTAAAGTTTAGTTTTGAATTATCTTTTTCTGACCTATATATCTTTATAAATAATAAAAAGATAATTATTAGTACCTAGGTAAATAACTTAGTAATTATTTCTTAATATATCTCTAAAATAAATAAATTTAAGAAAAACTTTACTTATATCTTTAAAATTAAGGATCTAGAGGAGATTAAAAGGATTCTTAGCATAAGATTAACTTATAACTATTAATAAAGGAGTTTATATCTAGATTAATTAATATATATTAAGAAAATAATATTAGAACTCTAAATAAAAGAGGATAAGTATAGATTAGTTAAGATATTAATTAATAGATATAACCCTTTAACTTTACTATTAAATAAGAATAATTAAGTAAATATATATTAATATTAGAAGTATATTAGAAGCATTATATATATAATATTAAATATAAGACTAGATATTATATTTATAATAATAAACTTGCTTAATTTATATTAGATCTAATAAAGTATTATAGATCTGTAATAAGGCATCTTTTGAGATACTTATACTTAATAAAGCATATAAGAATCTAATATAGACTAGAAACCTTATCTTTAATAGGATATTCTGATGCAGACTATACTAGTAATAAGGTAGATTAAAAGTCTATCATTAGTAACGTCTTTATTCTTATAAGAGGAGCAATATTATAGCTAAGCTAAAAGTAATAATCTGTGGCTATATTAATAATAAAGGCTAAGTATATTAATATATTAACTTGTTTAAAATAAGTAATCTGGCTTGCTTAATTACTCTAGAATATAAGGTTCTTATAATATTTAGAAGAAAGCTAATAGACTATAAACCTCTTAAGAGATAACTAATCTGCTTTAATACTTATTAAGAATCTGTATATACATAATCAATCAAAGTATATTAACATTATATATCATTATGTCAGAGACCTTGTACAACATAATAAGATCAAGATTGATTACATCCTAACAGACAAGATGATAGCTAACAGACTGACCAAACCCCTTACTGGACCACTGTTTGATAACCATGTGTCTCTACTCGGATTGACAAGTTCTTAAGACAAGTCACAAGCTGATTCGGCTTGAGGGGGAGTGTTGAGAATGCATGCCGATCAGCAGACTATAGTCTGCACTATTTGGCTGTACATGTACAGCCAAATATTGCCTGATCAGGTTATTCCTAATCAGGTATAGTGCAGGATTTCCTGTGCCACCAGCACAGGAAATACCACGTGATCCGTGCGCTAGCAGGATCTGCACTTGACGTGCAGATGCACTGTGATCTCACTCTGCATGCAAGTTGTGACCGTTGATAGTGTCGATAGCTGTTCCTAATCCGTATACCCGTTCAACAATATTATTATTAAATGTAACTTTTTTTAAATACAAAAAGAGATAGAAGGATAGACGGATAGACGGATAGAAGGATGAAAGGATGAAAGGATGAAAGGATGAAAGGATGAAAGGATGAAAGGATGAAAGGATGAAAGGATGAAAGGATGAAAGGATGAAAGGATGAAA
>NW_006916584.1:13804-24705 GCF_000464535.1 Endocarpon pusillum Z07020
TACTTAGATATTATTATTCTTTATAATCAACATACCTTTAAATAATATATATATTTTTTTAGTTCTTTAATATTTTATTAGGATTTTATTAGCCTTATAAAGAGTAATTTAAAGCATATTTTACTTTTTTGTAATATTTCAAATTAATATTTCTTAGCTTATATAAATAACTTTAACCTTAAAAAGTATTCTATAATATTAAGAATAATATTTATTATATAATCATAATTTAATTTTAGCTAATAATCAAAAGACTGTCATTTTAAAAAAAAGTGTGTGAGTCGCTTGTATGCGCGGGTCGCTTATGAACCACGTTATAGATTTAGCCTTATATTCTTTATAAGTAACATGTTAAGCACTATTCTTAAGCGATTATAAATAAAGACTATAAAATTACTTATTTAAGTTAGCAAAAATAAGCTTTTTATTATTAGAATTTTATTCTTAACTTATATATAAGATTTTATTAAATATCTTTTTGCTTTTTACTTAATTAATATTTATATCTTAGATAAAAAAGAAGTATTTGTTAAACAGGTATACAGATTAAGAACAGCTATTACTATTAATAGTCATAACTTGTATACAAAGTAAGATTACAGTGCATCTATACATCAAGTACAGATTCTGCTAGCGCATAAATTACGTGATATATCCTGTGCTACTAGCATATAAAATCCTGCATTATATCTGATTAGAAATAACCTAACCAGGCAATATTTGGCTATACATGTATAGCTATAAATAGTATAGATTATAGTCTGCTAATCGGCATGCATTCTTAACACTCCCCCTTAAGCCGAATCAGCTTGTGACTTGTCCTAAGACCTTATTAATCTGAGTAGAGATATATAATTATTAAATAATGGTCTAATAAGGGGTTTGGTTAGTCTATTAGCTATTATCTTGTCTGTTAGAATATAATTAATCTTGATCTTATTATATTATATAAGGTCTTTAACATAATAATATATAATATTAATATGCTTTAATTAATTATATATATGTAGATTCTTAATAAGCGCTAAAGCAGATTAGTTATCTCTTAAGAGGTTTATAGTTTATTAGCTTTCTCCTAAGTATTATAAGAACCCTATGTCTTAGAGTAATTAAGTAAGCTAGATTACTTGTTTTAAACAAGTTAACATGCTAATATACTTAGCCTCTATTATTTATATAGCCATAGATCATTACTTTTGGCTTAGCTATAATACTGCTCTCTTTATAAGGATAAAGACACTACTAATTATAGACTTTTAATTTATCTTATTACTAGCATAATCTATATTAGAATATCCTACTAACAACAGGGTTTCTGATTTATATTAGATTCTTATATCCTTTATTAAGCGCAAGTATCTCAGAAGATGCTTTACTACAGATTTATAATACTTTATTAAATCTAATATAAACTAGGCGAGTTTTGTTATTATAAATATAATATCTGGTCTTATATTTAATATTATATATATAATACTTCTAATATACTTCTGATATTAGTATATATTCACTTATTTGTCCTTATCTAATAGTAAGGCTAGAGTGTTATATTTATTAATTAGTATTTTGACTAGTCTATACTTGTCCTCTTTTATTTAAAGTTCTAATATTATTTTTTTAATATAAGTTAACTAGTCTAGATATAAAGTCCTTCACGACGCTCTTCCGATCTGTCCTTCTTAAATTTAATTATATTAAAGAGTTATTAAGAAATAATTATCAAGTCGTCTACCTAAGTACTAATAATTATTCCTTTATTATTTACAAAGATATATAAATCAGAAGGAGATGGTTTAAAGCTAAGTTTCAACAGGCTAGCTGCTATATAGTTATACTAATCTCTAGCGGCTTATTTCAGATTATACAAGCTTTTTAATATGTGTAGAGCCATCTTATTTAGTATATTAACTTTATCAGGGAGTAATATATATATTATCTCTATATTAGTAGATTCTATAAATGTATTATTAATATTTATTTAGTAATATTCCAAGTTTTCTACTGCTATAATTATTAGTAACATCCTTAAGAAGTCTATATATATTATTAAGACAAAGATTTCTTTATAATTAATATTATTAAGTCTGGCTTTAAATCAATTTACTCTCTTATTTTCTGCGTATTTAATATTAAATACCTATTTGCTTATAATAATATTAGATCCTATAGAAAGAATAACTTGCTTCTAGGTCTTGTTTACTTATAGTATAATAACTTCTTGCTTAATTATATTAGTCTAGTCTGTGCTAAAGATAAGGTCTGAGATTGCTTGCTTATACATTATCGGAATCAGGATCTTTTGCTAACGTATTACATATGCTTTTATAATCTTTTGATCTTATAGTTTGTAGCACTTATCTTTATTGTCGTCTTAAGTTCGCTTACTTATTACTTATAGTCCTGCCTTAGTAGATCTATTTATTTGCTATTAAAGACCTAGTTTTTTAGTATCCTTTTCTGTTTCTATTATAATAATCTCCTTATCTTTTTAGTTATCTAGCATTAAAGAAACTTTAATTAATATTTTAATAAGTGCCTTTACTAACAAGTTAATTTCCGTTATTATTAGTACAGGAAATGCTTAATTAATTAAGTTAACTATATATAGAAGCTAAATTTAGTTTAGTGTCTTAATTAGTAATAGGCTTCTTTCAAGGTTATCTTTTTAATACATAATCTAGTAAAGAATTAAGGGTCTCTTTTATACAAAGGTTAATAGTTCCACTCTTCTAGAGTTCATCAAATGTTACAACTAAGAAACGAGTTACATATCTGAGATCTGGCGTGTAGATACAAAACTGCTTTGTCGTATTCTCTCTTTATATCCTACAAATACTCTTACTTAGCCCTAGTTTATGAGCTTATCTTGTCTCCCTAATGCTAGTAGCGACTATGGATTCATATACAAATAACACTTGCATCCCTAGATTCAGATATAATTAATTAAGGGTTTTGTTTTAATCTAGGCTTCCTTAAGAGTGATTCTTTGTCTATCTATCTTTAGGCTAACTACAGTCTGGTTACAAATATATGCCTTAGTCTTTGTTGCTTTATCCTATAGTTCAAGTAATAACTTAGATTTCTTTAATATTACTTAGATCTTATTTTCTGTTATTCTGACTTAAGGTATATAGGACAATATATTACACACTAATTCTTATCTGTTAGCTCTATTTATTAAGAGTCTATTTAAGTTCTCTAGCATTATTACTTCGGATTGCCTTTAGCTTTATCCTTATAATAAGTTCTTTACTCTGACGTTACTTCTTAAGATAATCCTTTATTTTCTTTTAATCCTTAATTACTTCTTGGACACCATTGAGCGCAGAATTAGGATTACTTATAACTTCTTAGAATAATTATTAATAACCTCTAGAAAGTATTAGGCGCCACTAAGTATTATTAGAAAAGGGCTACAGATATTAATTAATACAAGATTAAGAAGATTAGCCTTACGCTAGAAGACTTAAGCATTTATTCGGTTTCTTATCTTAGTCAGATTACATACTTTATAGATGTCTATTTTTTTTGGCTTATAAATTGCTTTTTGCAATATTATAATCTTATACAGATCTTATAGTTTCTTCTTCCTTATATAGGCAAACCTTTTATATTATAATTAATATTATTCCTTTATAATATTAGTTATAGCTTCTTTAGAAACTATTAGTTAATTATAATTAGTAAGTAGCTTAGAAAGGGCGTTACAGATTATAGTTTGCGATAATATCTTTTTCAGGGTAGAGGGCTTTAGTAATATATCAGGTTTGGCTATACTATATATAGTTAAATTTACTAGAGTGAGTTACGTAAGATAAGTAGACTTTGTTGCTTTAGGACTTATTTAATTAATAATATAGAGACCTCTATATCTAATAGCTTTAAGGATTATATTATTATTCTAATCTTATATATATAAGGCCTTCTTATCAAAACTGCTTAGAAGCCCTAATTTATATAATAAAGAGCTAGAAAGAAGGCTAGCGCCCAGACTAGATATATATAACATATTTAACAAGATTATTACTCCCTCTTTTGTACGTATCTAAGCATATTCTGCCCCCTGAATACGTAACCTTAAGTCTGCTGAATTTACTATTATCTCTTTAATTCTTCTTAAGGGTCCTCTAAAAAGAAAAAGCTAGTTAGCTATATAGTTAGATATACTAGTGTTAGTAATCCACTTAGGGGTCTTATAGATTAGCGTCTCTAGTGCTGCAAGATAGACTTCTGCTCCGCCTTTAGAATTAGAGGAGAAGTCTTTTATGCTTATGCTCTCTTCCTTAACTACTCTCGCCTTTAGCTTGCTCCCTTTGCGTTAACTTGCTTAAGCCCTGTTAATGATCTCTCTAATCTCTTCTATATGCTCCTTAATATAAGGGCAGTTCTGCTATTTATAATTCCCTTAATAAGCAAAACATTTTAGCTGTTATAACAGGCGTTCTTGAGGTGAGATTATGTTTTCTTAAGATTAAAAGTGGCGTTCACATGTTATAAATTATTAGGATGATTGTTGGCTAAAGGATGACTAGAATTTTATTAATAAATAGTAATATTACCTGAAGACGACAGAAGTATTACTTAGTAGGGATTCTTTCTTAAGAAGTCATTATATAAGAGATTTAATATTAAGGAGATGCTCTTCTTAATTATTAATAGCATCTTATATAATATTATATTCTAGAGAAAGGAAAGTAAGAAGCTGTTAGAACATCTAATATTATATAATAAATGTTTTGAGTAAGTTATTAGTCGCTTTTATATGTCTTCTTAAGCGCTGAATCTTTATTCACGCATCTTTTTCGCCTTCTTAATAAGTACTTTAATATATATTAATACTAACTAGATTTCTTTTGCTTAAAAGTAAAAAGTAAAGAATTTAAACTATTATTTATAATTAGTATATATAAGAATTAGTCCTAGTTATTTCTTTATTATAGTATTATTTATTTTAATAATAAAATAAAATAATAATTAGTACAAAATTAAATTAACTAAGATAAAAAAAATATATACTCTAATTATTATAGACTTTTAAGTAAAGAAGAAATATATTAATTAATTACTATTATACTTAGTTAATTCTGATAGAGTTAATTAACTTATAAGCTATAATAAGCTGATTTTTAAGTCTTAGGATAAACTATAATATAATTAATATCTCTGCTTTTGAATCTATAGACTTATGATTCTGTAGCCTTAGAGTATTCAACTTACTTACATTCTATAATTAAGTATGACAAAACTATACCTTGCTACAAGATTAGCAGCTTGCTTAATAATCTTAGTTAGGCCTTTACTTATTATTGATGTCTATAGCTGTTCTACACCAGGCTTATAACCTGTTAAACGAGTATACAGATTAGGAATAACTATTAATACTATTAATAGTTATAACTTATATATAGAATAAAATTATAGTGTATCTGTATACTAAGTGCAGATCCTGCTAGCGCATAGATTACGTAATATATCCTGTGCCACTAGCACATGAAATCCTATATTATACCTAATTAGGAATAACCTAACCAGGTAATATTTGGCTATACATGTATAGCCAAATAGTATAAACTATAGTCTGCTGATTAGCATACATTCTCAACAGTATTAATATTATTTAGCCTAGTTATTTTTAATATAGAATTAAATATAAAAATATTTAATAAAGAAAAAGAAAAAAAGTATTTTCTAAATTAAAAATAGAAATAAAAAAAAGAGTTTTTTTACTAACTTACTTATAGATTATAAAACTGTCTCTATAGCTTAAGGCTCTTAATTACAAAGATTAAAAGAGCTACAAAAAGTTAATTAATATAATCTTTTAATAAGTTAGATTTATAATTAATTACTGCTTCATAATTCTAAATAACAAGTAAAAATTTCATTGACATATTATCGATTATATTGTATAGTTTGTCTCTTGAGAACCATCTAAAAACAAATAAATAAAAGGCATTAATTTTTTTAATATATGTTATAGATTCCCTAATAGACTTATTTCTTCAGAAATAACAAAGATAAAAGGATTAAAAAGTGTCTCTATTATGCTATATTCTATTCTTGTAGAATAACCTATAAGACTCTTAGAAGATCAGAGACAAATTGGATTTTATAATAGCGTTAAATAAGGCGAAATAGAGAGAGCGCTTAATATATAAGCATAGTATTAACTAGGCTTATAATCTATTAAGCTTTATATATAAACACTTTTTAGTAAAGCTAGTTTGCCTTTATTAAATTACTTAAAGAGCTATTTATTTAAAAGAGATTTGGCTATATATATAGCTAATTATACGTAACCTACGAATGTATAAGGATTTCCTATATTATAATACAAGAAATTAATATATTAGTTTCTTTTAAGACTAGGCCAAATAGATACTGTACCTATTTATATATATATATATATATTTATAAATATGTTTCAGCAAAAACAAAAGATTTAAAATTAATAACTAAACTATTTAATAAATTATAAAAAAAAGCTTTTTAATGCTTTTTTACTTTTTATTTAGATATATCATATAAAGCTAATTAATAATATATTATAAAGCTGAAATAATTATTATTTAATAGCGCTTAAAAATCTATATAAAAATAAATATAGTGTCTTAAACATACTTTCTCTTAATTATCTTTATAATGTTTTTTTAAGATTATCTTTCTTATTTATAAATTTTTTACTTATCTAGTTCTTTCTGTAAGGCTTATCCCTTGTGTCACTGAATTGGTGAGCTTCCTTGTTAGGACTAGTATGCCGCAACTTTAAATTATTTAAAGTGTGTTTTTGCGGATAATTTTGCTGCAGTCTTGGCAAGAAGAACACTAAAGTTGATTTACTCTGAAGTACGTTTTCTTTCTGCATTACCCTAATTATCCAACTTGAGACTTTATAAATAGTAATATTCAATAGCTCTTAAAGAGTTAAGTATTCCTTAATCTTAAAATTTATTAATATCTTCCTTTAAAGAAGAGAAATTCTTAAAATCATTTTATTTTATAAACTTTTTAATGTTCTTCTTGGCAAGACTGCAGCAGAATTTTTAACTTGAATTTATTTAAGCTCATCGGGAGTACTAAACCAATTAAAGCAACATTACTATTTCAGTAATACAGGGAATAATCTTCTTTTAGAGTTCCTTTAGTTGTGCTTAGCTATTATTTAGAGCTCTTATAGTCTTTAGCATAATAGCTAAGTTTTTTATAAAGTAGATTTAAATCTTGTTTATATTACTTTATCTATTATTCTCTTAGAACTTTTTATTTATTTTTTTAATTTTAATTCTTCTTAAGTAATTTTTATCTTTTTTCTTTTTAAGTCGTATCTAGATCTATAGATATACTTCTTTTTATAAAGTAATGTCCTTAAACTCTATATTTTAAGTATTATATATTTGCCTAATAAGCCCCTTACTAAGAAACTTTAACCAACTAATTAATCACTCCTAAAGACTACAAAGGTGATGATACAACTCACTAGCAGCTAAGAAAAGGACAGCATTAATAAGCTATTTATAAAAGAGATAATAAAGACAGTTAATAAGTAACATAATAATACAAAAAGAAAGGAATTTATTATTACTGTAAAGAAGCTACTAAATATGGACATAGCCTTATATATAGACAGTACAGAATCCTGTACGAGACTTTAGAAAGACACATTCTGGACAAAAGCACTAAGCCCTCTTGCTTAAGTAAAGTCTAAAACATATAAAGTCTTAATCAAATCTATATAGATAAAAATAAACTAGAACAAACAAGAAATAACTGAAGAACTAAAGCAAGAAAACACTAGACTTTTTTTAACATTAAAGATTATATGCTTAAGATGGCTAAAAAGCACACTAATAAAGGGCAAGTTTAACTATGTAATTCTAGAGCTAACATGTCTAAAGATGGCTAATAAGGTCATTTAAAAAGGACTAATTCATAACATAAAGTTCAAGTCAGTTATATAATATAATAAATCCTTACGAAGAACTAGAATAAGAAAACACTAGACTTTTCTTAATATTAAAAATTATATACTTAAGATGACTAAAAAGCATACTAATAAAGAGCAAGTTTAACTATATAATTCTAGAGCTAATATATCTAAAGATAACTAATAAGGTTATTTAAAAAGAACTAATCTATAATATAGAGTTTTATTTAGTTATATAATATAATAAATCCTTACAAATTTAATATTACTATAGATGTCAGGGCTTTAGATACATATTTACTTAGTATCAAAAAGATTAGACATATAACTATTATACAGGAAACTATAAAACAAAAGCCTATATTAAAAAGACTAACTAGAAAGCTATATAATATAGTCTTTGCTTAAGAGGCTATAAGGCGTAATTATTAATATATTTAATCTAAGAAAATAAATAGTCAAAGATATAATATAATTATAAGAATAAGGCCTAAGGATTTATATACATAATTACGAACAAAAGGCCTTCTTCTTCCCCTTCCCCTAAGATTTCTATCCACCCTTCCTAGACCTTTACTCTCTCCTCTTCTCCCTTGCCCTCCCTTACCCTATTTCCTTCTTCCTCTTCCTCTTTCCTAAATACTAATTAATAATAAGCCCTTATATAATAGAAAGAGATATTAGAACTAGATAAAAAATAGACTTAAGTTAAAGAGACATACAAAAGAAAGCTAGTATAAGGCTAACTAATAGGCTTAAGAAATAAGTTAAAAGAAGACTCTGTATAGAGCCACAATATTTAATCCTTTCTTAAAGAAAGCCAAATTACTCTAGAAATAAAAGAATAATAAAATATATAATATAAATCTATAACCTTAAGATCTTATAACATGGTTTATAATCGTCCCGCGCATATAATCGTCCCGCGCACTTTTCTTCTATCTTACAACTTTATCATGATTTTATATAGCTATAACATAAAAAAATTAATTATTTTTTATATATTTATTTTCTTTAGTTATTTCCTTAATCTTTTAACAAATTTATATTGAAGTACCGCCTTACAGAAAGATACTGTTTACCTATTATAGTCCTGTCCTTGCCTATCTAAATCTATTTAGATCTGGCAGTGCTGCCCTTTTTAAGTACAAGAGTAAGCTTATTAATCAGGGGCAATAAGTGTGGAGCTAGTCCTTATTAATCTAGATTAACAAGCTCATTAACATGGCGCTAGGCCGCTTTAGGAAGTTGGCTATATATGTATAGCCAATTTCCTTGGCGCTAGCTACAGGCTAGTAGTGCATCTGCGCTTGCTACTCGTATGCTTAATCTGTAGCTGTATTAGCTGTAGATTTTAATACTCTTACTTAGGTATGTGATTAAATAAGTAACTATAGCGCAAATGTACAAGAAACAAAAAGATATTACTGTCCTATATCCTCTTATAATGTTTATCTAAAGAGATGAACATAGCACAAGTAACGCAGAACCTGTTATAGAAAGTGAAAGAACAAGATGATATAGTAAATAATACTAAGATGTCTTTAACTTAGATATAAGCTAATAATATAAGTTAACTATAAAGACTATAAAACTATTTAGAGTATAAGCGTGCTTATATAGGCTAAGAGATTCGTGTTTATGGCTGCTTAATCATGAGCGCTCGTGAGCGTTGCTTATCAGTCCCTCCTTATAAACACCTTACTTAAGGTTGTCTCTATATAAGCGTGTCCTCTTGCTAAGCCCTTTAGGCTTAATTAGTTCTAGAGTCTCTTTACACAGGGTCTGTGTAGTCTCTAAGGCCTGTTAGTGCCTAGTGTATTTATATATTATAATATTATCTCTTTCTTTTCTTAGCTTAGTCTTATAAGCTAAAAGAATATATTATAATTTCTTAGAATTTTCTAATTTCTTTTTTTATAATGCTTTTATCTAAATCTTATATTAGTAAATCAAAGTGTTATATTTAATATTAGGCTTTATTTAAGAAGATAGCCTTTTAGGGTTATTATATTAATATATTATGTTTAATATATAATTATAATAAGAAATCATGTTTCTTTTTATTATATTTTTTAAAGTATTTATACTATACAATAAAGAATATTCTATATAATAAGAATTATTTAGAAGATATATTCTAGAAGCTTAAATCTAAAAAGCAAAAGCTATAATAAGCTCTTTAGGCTCTTTATATATATTAATATCAGGATGCTTAAAAGGCTAAAAGTCTTAATTATTATATAAAAGCGCTTAAAAAGGCTTAAGGTATAATAATTGCTTAGGAGGCTTGTTCCTTAGAGTAAGAAGAGCTTGCTTAAGAGTTATAATCTAATATTATTAAAGTTAACGTCTTTAATAAGTAAGAGTTAGCTACTCTAATATCTTTTTTGCTTAGTCTAAGTTCTAATAATAATAATTTATAAATATCTTAAGGCTAAGGTTTGTCTCTAGTTTCTATATATTCTTTAAGTTTATATATCCTAATTATTTAATTAGATAATAGAGTTTATTATTAGTAGTAGTAAATTCTATTAACCTAATCTAGACTAAAAAACCTATATAGGTCTGCTTATTAATCTTCTCTTACTATTTGTAGAATCCTCTCTTCTTCCTTTCTCTTCTTTACTCTTCTTTCTCCTTTGTTCTATCCTCTTCCTTTATTCTGTCCTCTTCCTCTTCTTGATTTCTGCTTAACCCTTGCAGACGTTATTTTACGTCTTAGTTAATAGCCCTTCTGAACTGGTCTAGGATCTTTGTACACTAGATTATCTTGATGGCTGCCTTTGACCCCTTTTTAGAGGTCAGGATTTCCTTAATATTAGTCGTATAGAGGGGGTGTATAAGCTCTTCCTTCTCTGTAGACTACTTAGGGCAGTTTAGTAAAACGTGTTTTACTACTATGCTTTCTTCTCTTAAGCAGTTATAATTTAGACTTAGGATATCAGAAACTTTTATTTTATATAAAAAGGTATTA
>NW_006916585.1:0-2544 GCF_000464535.1 Endocarpon pusillum Z07020
TAAGTTAATACTTTTTATTATTCTTCTTAATTAGAAATTAAGGATTATAATATAGTCTTTAATAAAGCTCTAGAATTTCTCTTTTCATCCTCTTTAATAGCATCTTATTTATAGTTTTTAAAAGAGCTTTTAATATAAAGAAAGACAGACCTTACTATAATTCATTAGGTATTATATAAATCTTTTATAAAGGAGCAACTTCTAAATAAACTTAGCCTATTTTTATAAAGTCTTAAGGTAATATTATTTCTTAGTTTTAAAGAATAATAAATAAGGCTTTCTTTTTCTAAGAAGTTAGATCTAAGCTAATCTAAATAGTTTCTTTATATACTAATGATAATTATATCCTCTTTAGAGTCTCTACAAATCTTGAAATAAACTATTAATTCTACTTCTTTAGCGTCCTCTTTACTAATCTTTTCTACTCTTTTATTAGCTACTAATCTTTCTAGAATACCTTCTTAATAGATTATTTATTATTAAGTTATATTATGTTCTTTAGAAGCATCTTTTATGCCTTTCTTTTATATATTATTACTATACTTATTATAGACTATATCTATATTATTTAAGGGTTAAAACGCCTTTATAATTATATTATATACTTATTCTTTATTCTTTATTATACAAAAACTGCTTAAAAAACATTTATAAAAACGTTTAAATTTAGCTATATATATATAGTAGAATTATTATATACTTTTAGTAAATTTTTTAAATTAAATTTAGCTATATATATATAGCTAAATTTATGTAATCTTAGCTTACCTTTCTTCTTAGACATTAATAATATTACATAACTAATCCCCCTTACTACTACCTTTACCCTATCTTGCTCTTTCCTCCTCTCTACTTCTCCTTTATCATTTATATCATCTCTTCCTTCTACATCCCCTGCCTCATCCATACTCTTTATAGCGCACATGCCTTTCTCTTCCGCTAAAGTCTGCGATTGAGATCATGTATGTTGAAAGCAGCTAAATTTACTTGAGTCCTATTTTCTTTTTTATCAGCTTAGCACACACAGAAACTCACTTTAGCACTCCTATCTAATAACTAAACTATCCTCTAGCATATTCTGTTATCTAGATCCTTTAAACATAGCTAAGATAATTAAGAGTATGTTCTTCTAAATATAATATTCTGCCCTGACTTCTTTATAATTTAAACTATATTAATATTATACTTAATAATAAAGATTTATTTGCTAGTTACCTAATTAATATTCCTTAAGAGCTTTTCTTTTTATTAAGTCTAATTACTAATTAGAATATTAAGTTCTAATTAAATTGCCTCTTTTTATTTACGTTTATAAATAGAGTTATTAATAGCTACTTAGTAATTTATTAGGATTAGGACTTAGTTTTTAATACTATCTAACTAATTAGCTTTTGTAGCCTATATAAAGAAGACTGTCTCTATATTAATATTATTAACCTAGAGAATAAAGTTCTTATTTAATGCTTTAACTTTCTCTGAAGTTAGCTAAAGCTTTTTGCTCTCTTCTAAGGTAATATTATCTTTAGTATAATGCTTAACTATCTTTAGCACTACAATACAGACTTTGATCCTTAGCCTTAGTCTTATAAAAGGAATCTTAATAATAATCTTTAGATAATTAGACTACTTATTAGTACTTGTTAACTCTAAGGCCTAAAACTATCTAGGCGGTTTTAAGACTTTATTAGCTTTTATTAAGTCAGAATTATTAGCTTTTACTAAGTCAGAATTCTGTATTTTTGCTTTATTTAGTAGTTTTAGGACTACATTATTAGACTTAAGTCTGAGAGCATTTAAGTTGTCCTTATTTATGATATAATTTAGTAAAGGCTGAGCGGAATTAGCTTAACTTAATTTTCTATGCCTATAATATAGAGAATACTAATCTAAAAGTTGCTTAATTAGGTAGTTATATAAATTAAATTATATAGTATAGCTAAATATAAATGATAAAGATAATAAAGCTTTTGCTTTATCTTTTACTCTTAATAAAAGA
The DNA here is from genome assembly GCF_000464535.1 of Endocarpon pusillum Z07020. Lineage (NCBI taxonomy): Eukaryota > Fungi > Ascomycota > Eurotiomycetes > Verrucariales > Verrucariaceae > Endocarpon > Endocarpon pusillum. The sequence continues at coordinate 1,997 of NW_006916585.1, forward strand.
TTAGTCCCCTTTTTTATAAAGTAGGGTAAAAGCTTACCTTTAAGAGTTATTTTATTTATTAAGACTTAAGCTAACGTGGTTCATAATCATCCTATGTATATAATTATCCCGCGTACTTTTCTTCTAAATCACAATCTTCGAACTATTATACACTATTATAACATAATAATATAATAAATTCTTAATCTTAAGAAGCCAGAATTCTTCTTACTATTTAGGCTATCTATACTAACTAAGAAATATTAATCTAACATGCTGCAAAGACGTATAACATCCCTTAAACTATCCTCTGTAATTATATAAAGGGCTGCACCTTAAAGGCTAAAGAGCGTAATGCTTAACACATTTTGACTCTGACTAAAGAAGAGACGCTTATATAATATATCCTTAACCTAGATTCGCAAGGATTCCTACCCTAGATTAATAATGTATAAGATATAGCTGACCTCCTTTGTAAAACGCATTATATAAAGCCTGTTAGCAAGTAATAATTATACAACTTTATATAACGCCGCCTTAAGCTTAAGATACGTTTTTTATATATATAT
>NW_006916586.1:0-2716 GCF_000464535.1 Endocarpon pusillum Z07020
CTCAAGCATTTCTGGGTGACTATGGACATCTATGGGCATTCATAACTAGCTGTGGTTTCTTTAACTTGCTGCGGGCGCCCCCTTAAGAGGCCGGGTATTCGGGGCAACATGGGGCATAGCTGTAGCGTTCGTAGAATTCTCGTACGATCTCAGGGGCGTAGAGGAGGTGAGCTGCGGGCTCCCAGGTCATTTCGTTATAGCCGGTCTATTTAACTCTGAACTGGAACAGTCTTCTTCCGAGAGCTCTTCTTGCTTCTAGAATAGTTTCGACTTCCTATTCTGTTTCATCGGATATGTCATTACCTACTATAAGTCTCAGGGGAACGTCTGCATGACATGGTCTTAATAGGGCAATATAAAAAATAGGGAATATTTTTAGGGACGAGGGCAGGGCTAATTCGCAGGCTGTGGATCCTATGGTTTGTTTAATCTTAAATAGGCTAATCTATTTGTTATCAAGTTTCTTGTATAGTCGTTATATATAGATGTTTCTGGCGTTTAGCTATACTTTATCTCCTTTATAATATATTAGGGCAGAGTATTATCTCTAGTTTCTGTTTACTATATCTGTAGTTTTCGCTTAGCTCTAAATTAGTTCTGCGTAATAATAGTTTAAGAGTTCTTTTATAAATATTAAGATATCTTTTGTATAAGGGTTAAGAGGGGTTTTAGCTTAATTAAAGCTTATTTTAGGATTAAAGTCTTTGTTAGCAAAGAACAGGGACATGCTTATAAATTCTGACTTATAATTATTTATAGCAAATTCAGTTAATATAATCTATTCAGCCTAGTCGTCTTATCGACGCTCTTCCGATCTATATAGTAGATAGTTTTGCTTTAATACCTAGCCTTTTATATAGGCTATTCCAGAATTTACTGATAAACTATAGACCTTTATTAGATATTATTAACTTAGGGAGGCTATAACTATAAATAACAAAGTAAATAAATATCCTGACTAGATATTCTGTTTTTATATTATAGTAGAGCGCTAAGTGTCTCTTTTTAGTTAATTAGTTTATTAAGACCTAAATACTTATGGCGCTAGGGAAAATGCTGTTAGATTTAGGGAGGTCTGTAACGAAATCTAAATAATATATAATATATAATTAATAATAACTTATTTAATATCTAATAATAAGAGAAAGAAAATAAGAAATTATTATTTAAAGCCTAAAACGCTATAGTATTATCCTTAATTTTTTAAGGACTTAGAGATAATAATTATTAAATAGTATATAGATACTAAGAAGCAGCTCTTCTTATTTAGCATTTAGAACATAAATATAAGAAGGCCTTAGAGTCTATAACCTAGGACTATATTAGTAAATTCTATAAATATAAGATTAAGGAATAAAGTATATATATAACTTATACTAAGCTAAAGAATCTAGCTTAAAAAGTTAGAGAATATAATATAACTCTAGGCGCTATAATAACGCTTAGGCACATCTTTAACTATTTAGTATCTGTGCTACTAAGAGAGCTTATAACCTTAGATTGTATTTTGCAAGCCTAAGAGATCGAAATCAAAGAAGGACTTGTGTAGCTAGAAGAGACAGAGAAGGCGCTTGATTCTACACTAAGCAAAAAACGAGAAAAAGCCTATTACTCTAGGGCTAACAGATATCCCTCTTTAAAATCTAGCAGCCGCTCTCCTTATTAATAGGCTACCAAGAGCCTTAAGTATAGCCGCCGCCCTTATTATCACTTATTAAATCATTTATCATCTTCTTCTTTATTAGCTAATAGCAGAAAGAAGCTTATTTACTATTAATATAATAAGGTTAGGCATGCTTCTTCAGATTATCTTAACTAAGAGCTTATTCTTTGCCTCTTTAGGGAGTATAAAAGGAAGTCTATATTAAGATCTATATTAAACAGATCTTAGTCTTACTAAAATTAATCCTTGTAGTAATCTCTTTTATTAAGAAGCAGTTATAAAGCATTTAAGTTTGTACGCTTTTTAAAATTAATATAGGCTTACCTAAATAATAGTAAGCCTAAGAATAATAATATAACTTAATTTATTAAATAAGTAGCTTTTAACAAAAGTAATAGTAATTATTAAGCTTATACTGTTATTAAGATAATAAGCCCTTTAACTAATATTAATAAAAATTTTATACTTATATTTTCTCTTTATTTAGGTAAGATATCTCTAATAGTATTCTAATTTAATTCTAGTTCTTTTAACTAGATTTGTAATAGTAAAGTAACTACTTATATAACTAACTAAATTAATATATTTAAATTAGACTTTATAATTAATAAATTAGGTTAATATAAAGTTAAGGTAAATAATAAGACTTTCTTTATTTAAGGAAGAGGTACTATTAATATTAAGCTATTATATAATAATTTAAAACTATATAACGTGATTTATAAGCGACCTGTGTATATAAGTGACCCGCGCACTTTTCTTTTATCTTATAACTTTATAATAATTTTACGCAGCCACAATATAAAAAAATTAATTATTTTTTATATATTTATTTTCTTTAGTTATTTTTCTAATCTTTTAACAAATTTATATATTATAATTTATCTTAGTATTATTTTTATAACGTCTTAAATTTAATTATCTAATTTATAAAATACTTTTTTTTTGATCTTTTACTTAATTATTATTATATAGTCTTTTTTTATATAATTAAATTATATAGATTCTTTATAATAAGTATACTTCTAACTTATATATATATTTTTTTAATTC
>NW_006916586.1:3546-13087 GCF_000464535.1 Endocarpon pusillum Z07020
AATTAATAACTATACTTAATATAGTATTGTCTTTACTAATATTACTTAAGTAAACGTTATTAAATAATTTTTTATATAAAAAAAAACTATAGAATTATAGATTAAGAGAAGACTTAAGGCTATTTATATTAATAATATAAAGGAACTTGATTTAAGAGTCTAGATATAAATAGACAAATTAGGTATAAAAGTGTAATTTATAGCGCTATATATATTAAGTTAAAATAGAATTATTATATATATATATTATTTTATTTAATGTTCGTTTAGTCCTTATTTATAAGGCTATGTAGATAACTACTTAGCAAGGAAAAAGCCTAATAAAGAAAACCCTAGACTTACTAGACTAGCTAAGTATAGCTATTATAGCGGGGGTCTAAGATTACCTTGTAAGGCGCTTTTGCTTTACCTGCGTTTTGTCTGTATACTTATTACTTACTCTTATATAGTTACCTTTTTAACTATACTCTAAATATCTTAGAGGGTCTTAATCTCTGCTGTTATTACTCCTCTGCTGCATTAAATACTTTGTACCCTCTTAGCTCCTTCTCTACTATCTCTTTTGCAGTGCGAAATTGCTCTAGGATCCCTGTGCAAATAAACTAGTAAGCTACGTGCTTTACATATACAGGTTAGGAGAGGATCTTACTTATACGCTCTGTTTTGTAGGCAGCTAGTATGCCTACTCTGTTATATCTTAGGCAGTATAACAGAATATAGCGAACTATTTATATATATTAGTTATAAGCGCAGGCAGGGTTAGTATCTAGTACTTAGATAACTATTAATTATGTGTTCAGGCCTATAACCTCTAACTATATTAAGAATAGTACTATTGCTTCTACCTTTATTACCTCTGCATATAATATATAAGTATCCTGCTCCTAGGGAGTAGACTAGATTATTACTTATAGCCAGCCTCTTCTTCTTTGTAATGTGGCTGCTCACCTCTTCTTCCACTTGAGATTACCCTATTTAATAAGTAGGTTCCTTTTATTAGGTAGTCTCTTTGGCCTAGGTGGTTAAGAGTCCTGGCCTCTACCCTGCGGTGTTCAGCAAGCCTGCGTTGTGTATACAGTTTACTTGCAGCGCTGCCACTCTGCTGTTCACTTACACATTTCTTAGATTCTCTATTGCGCTTTAGCGGCGGCATTCTCTCTGCTGGTTCTTAGCCTGTAGCATAGCCATAATAAGCGTGCATTTTGTATACAGTCCTATATAGTATTAGTTATTCTAGTAATCTCCTTTTTTACCTAATAGTCTTTTATTTTGATTATGTAACATTACTTTATACCTATAATATAGATATTAATTAGCAGGATCTAGGTTTCCCTTTCTAACACTGCTTTAGGCATTTACTTATATCCCCTTATAATATAGTAAAGGCAGCTATTCTAAACCTTTTTAAGTAATTTAGTTACAGCTTTTACTAATGCTTCCCTTATACCTTATATACTTAAACCCTACTCTTATATACTATATAGTAGGGTAGGCCTGACTACTACTATATAATAGCTGTGAATTACGTGTTAATAGTCCTTAGATAGAAGTAACTAGTCTTGCTAAGGCCTCAGAGGCTATAATACCCTTATAAGTTATATATGCTATATATTTGTTTTAAGTAAGCCTAAGGTCTAGTTATACCCCTAGCACTTTAATTACCTTGTCCTTAATTACTACTTAATAGTCACTTATTTAGATAATTAATATAAGGTCTTCTTATATATAGTGCTTACTTTATATAAAGTATATTAGCTAGTACTTATTAAAGGCAAACTTAATATTATATGCTTTTGCCTAATATTAGCATTATAAATAGGCTATAATTAGCCTATAATAATTTTGTTATACACTTTTATTTTATATTACTAAGTAGGTATTATTTATAAAGCTAAATCCTAGTATTCTTTTTTCTAGGTCCTAGAACTATTTTAATAGGCTTATAATTTTATTATACTATTCTATATTAATTAAGGTAGCTTTTCCTTATAAAATAGTATAATATAGAGTTTATATTTCTTTACCAGGTCTTTATTACGCTTTCCTATATTTATTATTTAAGGCGAGATGCTTTAGGGTTTAGGTAGACGAAGCCCTTGCTTACACTTTAATTATAGTTTACTTCTTAAGTATATAGTACTAGCATCTAGCTAGAATAATATTACTTTAACTTATATACAAAATATATACTCCTTATAGGCTCTTAATACAAATAAAATAGCTAGCCTAGACTCTTTATATACTAATATGTATATATTATCCTCTTAGGCTATATAGATAGTCTCCTTAGTAACTACTATTATATATTACACCTTATATTAAGCCTAGAAGGCTCTTCACTTTATGTTATCTATAAAAGTCTCTTTTGTATAGACTAACTATATCTTGTAAGCGACTTGCTTAATACGCACATACTAGCTATATATTAATTCCTTACTTATTAACTAAGCTTATATCCTTATTATCTTAATAAATGCCCTTATATAATACGCCTGTAGTCACGCTTTAACAAGTTTATATAAGCTTATTTTAAGTAAACTAGTATTCTTAACTACCTATATTTCTATATAATTATTTATGTAAGACGATTTACTTATAATTCCTAAGAGTAGCCTATAGCCTAGCCTTAATAAGGCCCTTAGGCCTTAACAAGTTTGTTTATACTAAAGATTATAAGCCTTAATAAGGATTAATAAACACTTATTTATTCGTCTGTATCAAAGGATTTCCTTCTTCTTATTAGTAAGTCGCTGTATCTATATATGTAACACGTAATCTTAAGAGGGGATAAGCACAAGGGTGTCCTGTCTCTTAAATAAAATAATATCACATCCACTGATAATAAAGTTAGTTTCGGGTCTGAGTACGAGTCAGATACTTAAGAGTCAGATGATTTTTGTAAGCTAATTCCCCTGGTTTGATGTGTGCGAGCGACTCACGTACGCAGCGCACACATTCACCTATACCGCCATCTAGATTTCGTTTAGTTTCATCGCCACAGCGACTACTTACACCGGATATTGTGAGAAGGTAGAAATCCATATCCTAGCTATCTGAATGACTAATAGCTACTTAATATAAGCTTACTAAGGGCAAATAGAATTATTAAATAGGCTTTATTATCTACTTAATTTATTATATAATTAATACTTACTTATACTTAACTTTTAGAGAATTATTAGAACCTTATAATTCTAATAATCTTTTTTATTAAGAATAAGCTTCCTAATAATCTTAATCTAGAAAAAAAAAATAATAATAAGCTTAAGCAATTTCTTAAGCAAGCTTAGTCTAAGAAAATTCCTTAAATTAATATACTTTGCGTCTTTAGCTCAAAGTACTTTATTTATATAAATAAACTAGAAAACAAAATAAGCTAATATAAAGAAGTAAACATCTTTCTTAAATATGCTAATACTGTCTAATACTAAGTAGAAATAGTCAAAACTAATATATTAAAAAGAGTAAATATAGCTTATGTTTTAGTAGACAAAACTATATCTAGTAATACTCTTTTCTCTAGCTTAATAAATAATAATAATATAAATTCGTTAAGAATAAGAGAAGAATTAGAGAAACTACTAAATTTATTTATTAAAAAGAATATAAAACTAGTGATATTAAACAAAGGATTTAGCTTAAGTAAGAGTATAAAAGATGTTCAGAAAGGTCTAAAGCTGCCTAATAGCTTAGATAAAAATGTCTAAAAGAATCTAAAATTACCTAACGGTTTAAAGACTACTAATAAACCTTTACTATCTAACGCCTCCTAAGCTCTTAAGGCATCTCTATAACCAGGTTTATACTCTAATACTAAGGCAGTAAGGGAATCAGACTTAGTAAGAGCTAATAACTCTTCTAAAGACAAATTATCTAATATAGTAAGTGAATTTGGCTATACATATATAGCTAAATTATTGCCTAAAGCGGAAACCTCCCTAAGAATTATTATTAAGATTCCTCTTACTAGACTAAGGATCTTATAAGTTAAGGAATCTTCTCCTGCTATTGCTTCTGCCCTAAAGGCATTTAAATATTACGCTAAAGATAATATTAGTCCTAAGGATAATATGAAAGCCCAGCTATCTCTAAAGGAAGCTAAAGCTAATATAAAGAATGTTATTCCTGAGATTAATATAATTATAGCGGAAATAGCCTTTTAAGTAAGAGTAACTAAAGCTGATCAGCTCTATAGAGTCAAGAATTAAGTCCCTATTCCTATAAGCTATAACGCCGCTATTAATAACCTTATTTATAGACAAAAGTAGCAAGAAGCTATTTAGAAGGAACTTAATAAGCTGATTAGTAACAGCACTTAGTAAGAAGAGAAGCTACCTAGGGACGCTAATCAGGTTACTAGCAAGTAGGTCTTTACTATTAAATACAATATTAATAATAATATTAAACGTTATAAGGCTAGACTTATTACTTATAGGTTTAGTTAAATCTATATTTAAGATTTTAAAGAGATATTCGCTTTAATAATATGTATTAATTTATTAAGGATGCTTATAACTATTATAGCAGTAAAAGATATAAAAGCTAAACAGGTAAATATTAATAATATCTTTACTAAATCTAAGTTTTATAAGACAATTTATATAAAGCCATCTTAAGGTATTTAAATTTGATTAGACTTTACTTTATAGCTAATCTAGAGTCTTTATAGTCTTAAGTAATTAGCACATAAATAATATCTTTAATATAATAAAGTCCTTAAAGATATAAGATTTAGAGTAATAAACATAAATCTCTGTATCTTTATTTAAAAGGACAGCACTATTATTAGGCTATATATAAATAACCTAATAATCCTGACCCTTAAGAGAGATCTTTAAATAATAACTAATATTAAGGATTAACTAAGTTTGATTTTTAAGATTAAAAAACTTAATATAATTAAATAAGTCCTTAGTATCAGGATATAATATACTTATAAAAAGTATAAAATCTACTTAGATTAATAAGCTTATATTAAGAAGTTTCTTTATAAATTCGTTATAAAGAATTCTATTACAAAAGAGACAGCTATTTCTTTGCTTAATATTAATAACTTATATATTAATTATAGAATAATAAAGAGCTTAGAAAACTAAGAGATTACTAATAAAAAATTAGTAATATAATGTTTATTATAGTTTATTCTTATCTAAATATTTACTTTATTATATCTAAATTAAGTTAATATATAAGTAACCCTAGCATCTATTATAAAGCTACTGCTAAACATCTCCTATAATACCTACGCTTTATAAGAAAGTTTCAAATCTATTATAAAGTATAATCTAAGCTTAAACAGATTATTAGATATTCTGATTCTAATTTTATTATTAACAAAGATAATAAATAATTAGTATCTAATTTTATATTTAAGTTTATAAACAGGCTAATCTTATAGGCTAGCCACAAGTAAAAATTAGTTATTATATTTATAACAGAAGCAGAATTAATAGTACTAGTCTTTATAATAAAGTATATTGTATAATTATTAAAATTCCTTATTAAAATTAGTTATTCTAACTTTATTAGAGTAAATAATTAAATTATACTTATAAATAAGGATAACTAAGTAATAATCAAGATAATTAATAATAATTAAATTACTAAATAATTAAAGTATATTAATATTAGTTATTACTTTATATATAAATACTTTAAGAACTAGAATATTAAGCTGTAGTATTATTAAATAAACAAAATAATTACTAATAGTTATATAAAAGATTTATTAAGAGACAAATTAATAACTATTAAACTTTTTTATTACCCTCTTCTTTATTATTATAAAATAATTTAGACCTTCTTTGTTATTTATAGCTTTCTTAGTCTAATTTAATATCTTTTCTTATAGTCTTATATATTGCCATGCCGACCGCTATATGTTTGTCTTCTTGCGCCGGGCCGGAATTGATGATGGCCAAGGAGAGGATAGGAGAGGGATATTTGGAGCCAGCTACGACGTTCCAGCCAGTGGTTTCGAATATCTTCATGTGGCCGTCCAGACCACCAGAGACAATGCGCGAGCCATTGGACGCGTGGGAAAGTGCTGTAACTGTTTTCTGGTGGTTTTTGATGACGTGAAGCGGCTTCATAGCGATAATGTCGAGTACTGTAATGTGATTCTCTGCTGCTGCGAGGATAGTAGTACTGGAAGGCATGTACAGCCAAATCCTAAAGCGGCTTAGCGTTACTCTAGCGTATTATATGCCCTGATTTTCTGTGTTATAGCACAGGAAATCCTATTTAGATAATTACTAGAAAATCTAGATAAGAGAATATATAATATTATAGAGTAAGAACTTTAATACTTAATATCTGTTATATATTTAATTATATTAAAATAGACCCTGACTTAATTTATTAGACGTTATTTTAAACAACTTATAAAGTATTTAAGCTAATTATTCTTCCTTTTAGCCTCTATAATAATCTAGCTATCTTTTAGCATTATATTAATTCTGTCTTTATAGACTACCTTAGCATCTTTTATATAATATATATTAATAATATCCTAATCTTTTTAAAAGACAAAAAGGAGTATTAATAGCATATTTATTAAGTCGTAATAAGACTATACGCTATAAGTCTATATATAGATATTAAGAAATATGAGTTTGAAGTCACTTATACTATATTCTTAAGATATATTATTATAGACTATAGAGTAAAGGTTAACCTAAATAAGACTAAGGTCATTTATAATTAGAAACCTTCTATAATAAGAAGAGATGTATAGTCATTCCTTAGGTTTTGTAACTTTTACTAGATATTTATTAAGAGATATAAGCGTATTACTAAGCCTTTTAGTAATCTGACAAAAAAGAATGCTAAACTAAGGTTTTAATTAAATAAGACTTAGCTTAACGCTTTCCGTACGCTGTAGCATAAATTGCTCTCGCCTTTTGTTCTTATATACTTTAAGTCAGAACGTAAGACCTAAGTAAAAATAGACTGCTCTAATAAAGCCGCAGCTAACATATTAATATAACTTAATCCTTCTGACTTAAAGTAGTATTTTGTTACTTTCTTTTTTATTATACTTAAAGAAGCAGATTACTATTATAAGATTTATAATAAAGAGATATTTATAATTATTCTAGCCCTTAAAAAATAACAAGCTAAACTAACTAGTCTTAATATATTCCTTATTATAATAGATTATAAGGCCCTTAAATATTTTAGTACTAAACGCCTTTTTAATAAGTGACAAATTTAATCAATAAATGTTCTTTTAAGATTTAACTATTATATTTGTTACTGACCTAGCAAGGAAAATATTATAACAGATGTCCTCTTACGTAAGAACAAAGCTACTCTAACACAGAAGAAAGCTAGGACATAAGAGAAGACTTGGACGAGCTATTATAAAGAATATTAAGAGTCTTAATATTATAGCAAAAGTTATTAAAGAGAACTAGGAGAGCTTAATTCTAATAAAAAAATGTTAGCTAATTATAATAAGATTAAATAAGTAGTTATTAAGAGATAGTTTACTATTATATAATAATAGACTTATAGTGCTAAAAGGCAAGAATAACCTATATATATACTTACTTTGCTAGATTTACTTATAAATAATTATAATATATCTAGGTTAAGCGAAAACGTGTGCTTTAATAGCTAGGCTATATTAGTAGCCTTATTAGAGTAGTAACATAACACATTATATTGCTAACTATTATAAATATTATTAATCTTATAAACTATCTTGTTTCTTATACTCCTTACTTATCCCTTTACAACTATAAAACAACCTCTTAATAGATTTCTATATGCCTAGCACTATTAGTAACAACTATAATGCCGTCTTTGTAATAATAGATCACTTAAGTAAGAGACATATTTACTTACTAATAAAGAAGATTGCTACTATAGCTATTATAGCTAACCTCTTTTATAGGTATATATAGTGATTTAAAGGATACTTAAAGACTATTACTAGTAATAAAGAGCTATAATTTATTAATGTATTTCTTAATAAGCTATCTCGCCTTTATTATATTAAGCTCAAATTATTAATATTAGCTTACCTTTAGATAAATAGTTAGACAGAAATTATTAACTAGATTATTAATATAAGGCTTTAATTATTTATAAACTACTTCTAAGACGACTAAGTATATCTTTTGCTAATACTAGACGCTACAGAGGCAGCTCTAGTTTATAAATCTATAGAACTACACCTTATATAATTAAATATAGCTAAGAACCTTGTTTAAATTTTGACTAAATACAGATAAGTAATAGCTTATGCTAGAATGTGTAAGAACAAGTTACTTAAGAGCAAGCAAGGGAGCACTTACGTTATATTAATAAGGCAGTAAGAGCTAGGCCAGAATAAATATGACCTTAGCTTAAGCTTAGCATGCTTATTAAGCTAATAAGAAACATTACTCGCCTAATTTCTAATCAAGAGATTTTGTATTCATTATTAAGAAGCTATAGAGAATAGATAAGCCCTCTAATAAGCTAGACTATCCTGTTATAAGCCCCTTTTATATTATAGAGATGATTAGCTACTCTTATAAGTTAGAGCTCCTATCCTCTTATCATATCTTACTAGTGCTACATACAGACTAGCTACATAAGGCAGATAATAATTCTTTCCCTAGCTAGATCCTTACTCTACTTCTTATAATTAAAGTTAATAGAGATCTTAAGTAGGAAGTTAAGAGAATTCTGTTATTAAGAATTAGCAGAGGTCAGCTAGAATATAAGATATAATAGTAAGGATAGGACTCTGACAATATATAGTACTCTGCTAGCAACCTATAGAACGCTCCTCTAGTATTATAAGCTTACTATAACATATACCTATAGGAAGCTAGTCTATTTAAGTGACTTTAGCACTAGCTTAATAGCGCTTTAAGAGATAAGTCACTTTTAGGTACCTAGATGACAATAGAGCAACCACTTAAGAGACTAGAAAAACAAGGTAACACGCATTATAATGCTATTAGCTTAATCTTGTTACTAGCTTAAATACTGCTGACTTAACTATGTGTTTCCTTGTTATTCTGTAAATCTTCTTCTATTTATATCTCTCTCTCTTTTCTTAGGACATAAGGGCATGTCAAGTCTTTTAGAGGGGGGGGTAATGTTACAGCTGTTATGCTTATTGCCTGTTAGCGCTAAGGCGCTAGGTATTGATTAGCACTAGACATTAGTAAGGGGCATGCTTACTATATAGAAGTGACCCTAAGGCCCTTACTGTTGACTCTTTAGTCTTAGGATAGCACTTAATATAGGCTAAAGATCTCGCGTACTTATTATCTGCTTCTAACGTAATACGTAATAAGCATTAGTAGTAACGGCTAGTCTATATTAAGTAGGCGTTTCCCTTACATTATATTAGTATTATAATATATAAGTCTAATTAGCTAAGTTAAAAAGAAAGAATAATAAAGAGATACTAAAAGAAGTAAAGAAAACTATCTTAAGAGTAATAATTATTTAAGTATTATAAAGTAGTAACGTGATTCATAAGCGACTCGCGTATATAAGTAACCTGCGCACTTTTCTTCTATCTTACAACTTTATA
>NW_006916587.1:0-2682 GCF_000464535.1 Endocarpon pusillum Z07020
TATAAAAGAGGTATAGAATAGGCGAGACTAGAGAGCCCTGAGGAATCCTTATATAGACCTCAAATTTCTTAGATGTCTTATTACTTATAAAGAGTATAAAAGCCGCTTTCTTAGATTATAAATTAATTATTAATATAACACTATATTAAAGGCGCCTGCTATATTTATGCTTAGTAAAGAAGCTACCTTGTCTTTCCCTTAGTTTTTAGACTATATATATCTGTTTAATAAGAAGCTCTAGCGTTACCTTAATTAAGTAGTTGCTCTTTACTCTTATTTATGTCTTTAAGAGAACATTATATTACTTAGCTAAGAAGGTAATTTATTACGTTATAATAAACTCTAGCGTTTTGCTTATTATATTAAGCAAGGCTATTAGTCTATAGGCCTTAAGAGATAAGTAGTCTAGTTTATTAGATTTTCTTAGAGCTAGTGTATAGGCCTCCTAAAAAGTATAGGGGTAATATCCTAGTAACGTGTAAGCAGAGAATAAGTAGGTAAGTACGGGTGTGAGCTAATTAATACAGGCCTAAAGGATCCTATTAGGGATCTCATTAGGGCCTAGGGCTCTGTCTACCCTTATACACTAAATAGTATTCTGTACCTCCTCTTTAATAATAGCTATAAGGTAGTAATATGCCTGCAAGTATATCGCGTCTTTAATATTATTAAGTAGTGCCTCTAGTAAAGGCAAGAAGAAGGCGGCTTTAAGCACTTTAACCTAGTTATTAAAGGTGTATACTATAACGCCTTAGGTTGCTAACAGTATAAACTTAAGGGAATTGTGTAAGTAATAACTATTAATTCTTACTTATTTAGCAAGTTTCTATAGACCCCTAAGGTCGTTATAAATATATTTAATTCCTGTTCTAAAGTTGATCTACTTAGCTTTATTAATAGCTCGCTTTTTATGGTTATTTATTTATTAATACTGTGCCTAGTCCTCTTTCTATCTTATTAATATTTATATATAGCAAAGTCAACAGGTATTCCTTACTGCCTCTAAGCACTCTAGGGTCTAGAAAGACTTGTTATAGGCATTCTGTCATGCCTATAGAACCGCTTTACTAATAATCTTGTTGAGATGGTCTTGAATCTTTGCCACGTAGGCGTTAATTATCTTAGGCGTGTTAAGATACCTTTTTAATAATACTATTATAGTTATTTCTGTTACCTTACTTATATTAATAAGTTTCCAGGCCCTCCTTAGCCTCTTTATATAAGGCGTGCTCTTTATACGTAACTAAGTTAAGAGAGAAAAGTAGTTAGCTAATTAGCATAAGTTATGTTCTACTTAGTAGTAATTAAGTTATAAGATTAATAAGGCAGAAATAAATACTAGGTTAATAGTTAAGCAGAGGCCTCTTACCTCTTAAGTAATAATACTTAAGGGAAGAACTAGTTCTAGTTTAGTATTAGTAATAAGATTAATTAATTGCTTTACTACTTTATACTTAGTGCTATATAAGATTCTACTTTAATATAAATAATATAAGTTAAAGTCCCTTATCAAAAGATTATTATTTTAAAAAAAAGTGCGTAGGTCATTTATATACGCGGGTCGCTTGTGAACCACGTTATTTAATTAAGCATAATTATAAATTTGCTCCTTTTCTCTTTCTTTTTTACAGATTATTATAAGTTGATTCTTTTACTTTATAACTTAGTAAGTTATTATGCTAGCATTATAAAAGATGTAATCTCTTATCTTGTAAAGAAGTTTGATAAATATCTTTTCTTACAAGTTCTTATACTAATCTTAAGTAGACTTACTAATTTGTAATACTAAATATATAAAGTTAGCTTAGAAAGCATTAAATAGTTAATCGCTCTAGTGTAAGGCAGTATAAGCTATCTTAGCATATTATTAATATAAAGCGTTACTTTCTTTAAAGGCCTACTTTAAAATAGTAAAGATCTCTTTAAGTATTTAAATAAAATATAATAATGTTAGTTTAAAGCGTTTCTAAATATAATCTTAAGTAGGACTCTTTATAAGACTAATAATAAATCTTATAATCTAGATGTTATCTTAAGAAAAAGGGCTAATAAAAGAGCAAGTCTTATAAATCTAGTCCTTAATTAAAATATTCTTAAGGCTGCTTAAGCTACTAAAGATCTTAGAGGTGCCCTTATAAAGATCTTTATTAATAAGTAATAAAAAAGAAGTTAACTTAAAAGGCTTTATATTAGCTTTTTTATTTCCTAAATTAAAGGATCTAGTCTCCTAAGGATAATAGTTTAGTACTTATAAGGGAATAAGCCTTAAAAAAAGTAATAAAAAAAAGATTAATAATAAATTAGAGGTACGCTTTATCTTTAGAAAAGAATTAGTAAGAGTAGCCTTATATTATATGCTAGCCATTATCTCTGTATATAAATTAGAATATATAAAGGATATTAAGGAGACAGGCGCCTAATATATAGACGCTTAATAATAAGTTAGCTACTTTATTAACTTAGTAATTTGTAGCCTTCTACTTTTCTTTACTTTCTTCCCGCTCTATCTAATAATAAAATACAAAGAGCTAACCTTCTTAGCATAATCAAAAAACTTGAATCTTTGCCCTTTCTCCTTTATTTTTGTTAGCTTTAAGATAACCTTCTTTACTATCTGATTAATTAGAAAGAGTTCTTACATTTCTTATTATTATAGCTTAGTTAGAATAATATTAATACTAG
>NW_006916588.1:0-5095 GCF_000464535.1 Endocarpon pusillum Z07020
TAGTACTAATTATAGATAACTATAACGCTTACTACAGCCAGATAGGGCTCAAAATAACTCTATTTAGCATTAATACTAATAATAGCGTTTAGGAGCTTTAAGATATATATATAAAGAGAGGCATTTTATTAATATTCCTTCCTTTATACTCTCCTAATTTCAATCTTATTAAATTATTATTCTCTCTACTAAAAGCATAGATAAAGGGGCATCAAGAGCTAACAGATAGCTTTAATAAATAATTAAGGGCTTTTTTTATTTTACTATTCAACAATATAGTATTAAGAGGTACGCAAAAGCATATTTTTGATATTACTTTTTTGAGATTAATAAAACTACTATTAATGTGCCTTATAATACTATTAAGGAGGTATCAGACTAGCTTAGAAAGAGTGAGATAGTGATCCAACTTCACAAAAGAGGAATTGCAACACTTTTGGAACGGGCAGTAACGAAGTTTAACCGGAAGCGAGAGTATAAAGCATAGATAAACGCATTACGGCCTCTTCCTTAGCCACATATCCATTTTCTGACTATATGCGGTCAATCAAATGCCTATGAGTCAGAAGAGGACGTCAAACCCTTCAATATTGTAAGGATCGGGCGCAACAGCTCCTCGCTCCCGCAGTAGTGTCGCTATTTCTGCAAGGCCACAATGAAGCGCACGGTTAAGCGGTGCTTGACAATTCTTGCCCGCTAAAGTTGATATCCAAATCATCTCGTGTGAGTAGCAACCGTACAATATCTTCAAGGCCATGATACATGGCAAGTATAAGTGGTGTTTCACCAAGCTCGTCGCTTAAGTTGATATCCAAATCGCCTCGGGTGAGTAGCAACCGTACAGTATCTTCGTTGTTCCCCATTATAGCTTCCCCTCTAATAGCTCTAAAGAGGGCTGTATGGCCCTGGAAATTTTGAATGTTGACGTCTACATCGGGATTCGTCAACAACAGCACCACAACTTCCACATGTCCCCTAAAGGCGGCCTCTGAAAGTGGTGTACCGTAATTGCCAAGAGAATTGACATTAATATCATGTCTGTCCATCAGCAGCTTTACGACCGTCTCACTTCCCCACTTTGCAGCAAGTGAAAGTGGTGTTCGGCCATTTATTTACATCTTTAGAGTCAGCTTCAACATTCGGCCTGTTTAATAACAACTTCGCTATGCTCTTATGTCCGTACTTTGCAGCTTTTGAAAGTGGTGTTTGACCAAATAGATCTCTAGGATCAGTTTCAACATCCGCCCTGTCTAGTAACAGCTTCACGACTATCTCATGCCCTTCTGTTGCAGCCCATGAGAGTGGAGTTTCACCCAATTCGTTTCTGTCGTTCGGGTGATGATTGTTGTTCAAAAATAAGTTGATGCTCTCACGTAACCCAAAACAGGTAAGAAGATGAAGGGGCGTCACGCGCGGTTGAACCATCACACCATTTCTGTAGTAGACGGCTCCTTGCCTAACTTGAGCCGCACAATTGATGTTGTCCTCTTTCATTAGGAATGGCATAAGAGGCGACTCTGCGTCCTCGATAATCTGCGCTTCGACGTAAGAGACGTGCCACCCCCAGTTTTGTGCCGCATATTCCAGGAAAGCATTCTGTGTCATCAGAGATTTCAACTGTTCATATGTGGAGCACGTGCCAAATGAAAAGTTTTCGAGAGACAGATAGGCTATACAGCTCCTTGCAATGTCAAAGTGGACACTGGGTAACCATTCTTTTCCAGCATCTTCGTAGTATGCTTGAGTGGTATAGTGGACGAATCTGATGACATTACTCTTACCTGAAGCGTCCACGGTTACCAAACCGGCGCACACAGAGACCATCGGCTCCTCATCCTCGATATGCTCTTCGTCGATCTTTGTATCTCCGAGGCTGACTGCCAAGGCATGCTGAAGCTCCTTGACTGTTAACGGCCTCACAGCATAAGTGATCCAAGACAGGACTTTGTGGGCTAGATCTCGAAAGCCAGTTTGCTGAGCTTGAATCCTCTCAACTGTGTTTTTATAGGCATTGTTGAGTGCGTCTGATCCTATTTGCATGCTATCCAGTGCCGATTTGATACTCTTAGGCGTGGTTTTGTCGGTAAGTGAATCAAAATGAAGCTGCGCGAGGAGAAACCTAAGGACATTGTGTTGTGGTCAGCTACTGAACAACACGACCTGAACGGTATTCGGGGTCCGTTGGACACACGTACATGCCCTCAGCAGCGCTGATGACGCGGGTCTTAATCAGTTCCTGCAATTCTGCATTTCTGGCGACACACGGTGCCAACCGGCGCATTTGGCTACCAAGGGATTGACCGATATCAGGCTCGTTAGCTAGAATCTCTAGCTCGGTGCAATCTTCGAACTGTTCGAGAATGTTCTTCATGTAGCGTGTCGTAGCCAAGAAACTGACGTCAATGTTGGACTTTGTTTGTAGTTCGAAAAGCTCGGAGAGCAACTCGCCGCGAACATCGTCTGTACATTCATCCAAGGCATCGATGACGATAAAGACTTTGGCGCATGTCTCTGTGGCAGAGTAGAGGAGGCTGCGGAGCTCATTCTTATCAATATTCGGACGGGAGCTAGCGTTGGTGTGGCACTCGTATAGCTTTCGAAAATCATCGGGGACTGCGGGTAGCTGAAGAAGAAACTGTCGTAAAAGGGTGGCTATCAGATTTGAGAACGTCTGTTCATGCTGGCGTTTGTAGCTGCAGTATGCGTAAACAATGACATGGTTGGAACTCTTCTTGGCATGCTCCAGGAGGTCTTCCACGATGTCCCAGCGCCGGGGATCCCGGGGCATAGAAGAGTCTGCTGCATGCCATCGCGCCATCGGGTATACTCTTCCGACACCAAGAGCCATTTCCCAGTTCCTTTTGTTCGTCTGGAGATAGAATCACTGTACTGGTCCGAGAAATTAACAGGTGTCAGCCAGTTTATAAGCACTCGCAGTTCATTATCATCTCCTTTCTTATTCAGTTTGTCCACTCCATCCTTCACCTGAATTAAGACGTCTCTAGGGTAAATGATGTTTAGCTGCCAGAGCCCGAGTATAGTAAACAGATATGAACCACACACCTATTAAGGCTGCTAAGAAGGGTATTTAGTACGCTGACATGAGCGGCTAAACGCGATCGAAGTCGTTCGGCATCCTGTGGCTCCCATTGCAGTCGCTTCTGGATTCGTCGTGTCCTTTCGCTGAATTTTCTCGACGGTTGTCCAAGCTCCGAGTACTGTGCATTGCGAAAGTGTTGCAATTCCTTGGCGCTACCCTCGAATTGCTGGCGCCGCGAGGCAGAATTGCGGTGAGATGTAGGAATAGCTCCCTAGGGCCGTAGAACGCGTAGAAATTGCTTGAAATTGCTCATAGACCTCGCTGACGCCCTTCTCTTGCCCTATCTCAACTGCTGGCCCTTGGTGTTGAGTTCGCGATGAGCAAACTGCGCTTTTCGAAGTCGACCGTCGACGAAATGGCCCTTTTGCTTGCTACAGGCGTAGAACCACGAGAAATAGCTTATAGATTTCGATGCCACGCTTCAACTGTGGGCCGAATCCGGCAGAATATTGATACGTTCGGAGAGCCACGGCCAGCGCCTCAAGCGAAGATGGGTAGGCCGCAAAAAATCACTCCAGAGGCGCTTGAGGGCCTCCTTGATTGGCTTCTGGATAACGGCTCGGAGAAGAAGCTCTCGTATCTAGACGAAATGGTAGCGTTTCTAGATGAGGAGTATGATATAGAAGTATCGAAATCAACTGTCTGTCGAACGCTGGCAAAGGAGAAGATCACCCAGAAAGCTGTTAGTATTGTATCATTCTAATTCGCACAAATTCGGACTTACTTTGTAGGTTGAGCGTCAAGCTGCTGAGCGAGATGAAGACTTGCGAGACTACTATAGAGCTCAGATATGCGAAGTTCGTGCTGAGGAGGCTATATTCGTCGACGAATCGGCTGCGCATGAGCGCACAAAAGACCGTAAAAGAGGTTGGTCTCCATACGGCGTACCGTGCAGAGTAATAGTACCAAATGGGCGCTTAAGGAGATGGAGTATCTTGCTAGCTATAGGGATTAATGGCTATCTCGATTATGAGATATACCACAGCAGCTTTAACCGCGAGAGATTTAACGCATTTATTCAAAGATTACTAATGAAGATAAATCCGTATCTTAGGCTACGGTTAGTGCTGATTATGGATAACCATAGCGCTTATCATAGTCAAGTAAGCTCTTGACGCTATATTTACTATTAATACTGATATTTATATATAGGAGCTAAGAGATATATGCTGAGAGGCAGGCGTTCGATTAATATATCTATCTCCTTACTCTCCTGACTTTAACCCTATCGAATTCTCATTTTCTCTGTTAAAAGCATGGATAAGACGGAATAGAGAGCTTGCAGGGCAGTTTTCTGACTGGTATGAGGGCTTTTTCTATCTTGCTATGCAGCTTTGTGGCGTTAAGAAGCATATAAAGAATTACTTTTACTATTATTATTTTTTTGCGTTAACAAAACCACTATTAATATGCTTTATAATACGCTTGAGGCGCTATAAAGCTACAGAGAGATAGTATAGATAGAGAGCTATCAATTAATAGTATAGAAGTAATAGTAGCTGCTATAGTTAAGCTATAATTGTTAAAAAGCAAACTGTTATCTTGATAGAATTTATAGTATTAAGTTATAATATCCTGCCAAGCCTAAGTCTTAGCACGGATTTTTTATTTAAGTAAAATTTTGGAATTAAATTCTGTGAGCTTATATATACGCTAGTAACTTAAATATACTCTAGTAATTAAATTTATGTGTGTTCTTATACAAAATAAATGATAATATATATAAACTTAATACACTTCTCAACGTTTATACACACTCCTTAATATTAATTATCCTCTATTTATGAGCTTAGAGCTCGTCGCCTCTGCTCTCCTTAGGTATATCAAGATCAAGCTCACTTAGGAGATGCTCTACAACCTTGTTAACAGCCTCCGGATGCTGTAGATGCCATATCTTGTTGTTTTTTAGCAAATTCATCTTGATACTAATGTTGATACCAATATCCTTCTATTCTTCGTTACTTAAACTAGCCAAATCCGAAAAACCCACGCCAG
>NW_006916589.1:0-5168 GCF_000464535.1 Endocarpon pusillum Z07020
TCCTAATCAGGTATAGTCTAGGATTTCATGTAGTAATAGCACAGGATATACTACATAATCTATACGCTAGCAGGATTTGCACTTGATATACAGATATACTATAATCTTACTTTATATGCAAGAGGTGACTATTAATAATGTTAATAGCTATTCCTAATCTGTATACCTGTTTAACAATATATAACTTAATTTTACCTTTATATATAAGACTATATATAATAATATAATTTATAGTTTTAAGACTAATAATTTTTAAAACTATATAAAAGTTATATATAAAGAGGACTATAATAGATACTTAATAAGATAAAGTAATTAGTAATATCTTAGACTACTTAATAAAAAAAGAAAATAATAGTAATAGTAATATATAAGTATTAGAGCTGCTAGAGGAAGAAAGAGGGCAGGACGTTAGAGACGCCTAAGATAAAGAGGGATTAATAAGATCTATTAAGGTAATCCTCTAAAGTATAAAGGATAGGCTAACAAAGATTAAGGAACAGAAACTACCTTAGGCAAACTTTTATTAGAAAGCACGCCCTCTAAAAGTGTTATATACTGTGGTAGTAAAGCGAAACATAATTAATAATAGGAAAGAAGGGGCTCAAGCGAGTATAAAGTGAATCTTCTGAAGCAAACAAGCAAGTAATAATAAGAACAAGACTTATAGAGCCGGAGAGAAGCTATAGCTATCCGGGGAGATGGCAGCGAAACGCGTGTAGCCTACATGTGTTGAGCATGCTCCTAGGGGGGGCAGACGAACAAAGAAGGAGAAGAACACTAGGAAAGGAAAAGCTACGCTAATTAGCAACAAATAAAGAAAGACTTGATAGATATTACTAAGGGTCTCAAAAAAGAGGAGGAAAACAACAGTAGAGTGATAATAAGCGGAAGAGAGCTAGTAAAGCAGCTTAGCATAGTTATCAAACACGTACTGTAGGGAACGTATATAGGAAACGCAGGGGAAGGGGTTAAGGCAAGGCTTGACTGCATTAAAGTGCTACTAAAGACCTCTCCTAAGGCTATACCTAACCTCTAATCCTAAGGCACGACCTAAGCAAGTATCGTTGTAATAAGGATGTAGCTAACAAGCGATTTATTTGCAACCCCCCTTATTAATTATATAGTTAGGGTCTAAGCCTTTTAAATAAAAGAGTTACTAAATAAGGAAATACTTAAAGAAGTTAAGAAAACAATACTAGGAGCAGTAACAGTTTAGGTGCTATATAGTAACGACATTAATATATCCCTATTAACAGAAGCTGCAAGAGACAAGACACAGGCCCTCCCCTTTACTAAGGACTTTAAGATCTTTAGGAGAGACTACTAAGTCGAGATATTAGAGGTACCTTTATCAGTATTAGTAGTAGCAGGAAAGAAGGCAAATAATGTGCTTTTAGCACAGGCTATCTGTAAAGTCTCTGAATCCATCGCCTTAGGACTCTAGATTACAAGAATCAGATGGCTCTACTCTTACAAAACACTTGCGCAACGCCTGCAAGACGCATGCGAAGAGCGCATCAAGACAAGGGGATCTTTGATAGTGGGATTCCTGACAGAAGAGATGTAACACACAGCATTCTACAGAGGGCTAATTGTGGACGCCCAGCTATTTGAAACGCGGCCTTTTGAAAAGTCCCTTCAGATCACACAATGCTTTAAGTGCCAGTAGTGGGGTCACACCTAATACGCATGCAGGAAGCAGGCGCGCTACACGTAATGTGCGGGTCAACATGCCACGTCAGAGTATATGACTAAGAGAGTCTTATATGCCAACTGCGGCAAGCAGCACAGGGCATAGCAAAGCCGGGCATGCCCGTCTTACTAATTGTACCACAAAGGTATCTAGCGCAGACGAATCGCACTATACACGCAGGCGTATAGCATGCGCACAGCTATAGCACACAGCATAAGCGCAGAAACAAAACAGCTAGCCCTAGACTAATAAGTATAGGGCAACAAGTAGACGCTAATCTCTTGCAAAAGGATAAGAGCCTAGTCCTTTGACATAGATAATAACTAACGCTGTGCAGAATAACCCACCTATATTAAGCAGGCGGTAAGAAGCTCCTCTTAGCAAAGGCTTACTATTAATCAAAATAACGTATTCATATTATAGGTAAGAAGCATAATAATTGCAAAGACAAGTAATATTGACCTAAGCCTAGATAAGCTATAGGCTCTTAGTTATCTAATATAACTATAGCAATAATAACTTATAAAAGAGCTATACCTTCTTTAACAGCTTTATATAACCCTAAGTCTTAGTAATTCAAGAGTTAATCTTTAATAGACATACTTAGTCTATCTATTACCTTAAGCCTTATAAACTAGCCTATAAAGCCTACCCTAAAACTAGGGTATACTTTATAATAAGGCAAAACGTAAGTATAATAAATTAAAGGCGGAAGTAATATAGCTTAAATATAGTAAGTCTAGCTCTAATTACCTAAAATAGTAAGCTAATAATTCTGAATATATATAATCTAAGAGTAAGTAGACCGCATATATATAAATAGAGACATATAGCTCACGCTCTTAGTAAGACTAAGAGAAAGATTTTATTACTAAGAGACTTTAATACTTACTACCTTACTTAGAAAGGCATTAGTACTATATACAAACAGGGTACAAATTATCTGCTTAATGAAGCTAACTGCTACAACCTTAGACTATTAACCTTAAAAGAGGAAGTAACCTAAAGAAGGGGCACTTATAGCTTAGTAATTAACTTAATATTTATATTATAAGTACTAAGTAATTAAGTAATCTTCTGTGGCCTAGAAGAGCGCTAGGCCTTATTACAAGACTATATCCTTATCAGGATAAATCTAGATATCTAAGTACTATAAGGATTGTTAATAAAACGTATATAATTTATACTTATAAAGCTAGATAAAGAAGGCCTTATAAAAGCATTATACCAAACTTAATAGGATTAGACAGAGAGCTTACTATAAAGCATCTAAGAAGCCTTAAAGACTCTATTATTACAGTATTGCCTTAGAGCTAGATTAAGCCTAAGGGCACGCCTAAGTTAGTCTCTTAAAGCTAGCGTGTTACTAGTATACGTAAAGTATATAAGACGCAAGTATATTGCTACTTATAAACAAAGAGACCTTTATAGCTTTAGACACTCTTTTAAGGAGCTAAAGAAGGAGATATAACAGGTATTAAAAGCGAACTAGAGATGCTTAATTAATAACTTAATTAATATTAAGAAATAGTAAAGGAATAATAGGCTTTAAAGGCTCTCTTAATAGAGCAGGCAGGTAATAGGAAAGCTGCATACTAATCCTTATATCCTTGCCTTATAGCAGAATAAGAGAGATAAGCTAACTATGTTAGATAACGAAAAGGCCTAAATCCTAGCAGAGAAATTCTTCTTAGCACTCCTAGTTAGCTCTGCAAACCCCTTGCAACCTATATACGCGACTTATATAAACTAGGCGTTAGTGCTTAATAGCTTCGTCTTAGCAGAGGAAGTACTAGCAGTAATTAATAGGCTCTTAAGCAGGAAGGCTGCAGGGCTAGATGGCATCCTAAATAAGGTCCTTAAGGGAATCGCTCTAGAAATCGCAGCTAGACTAGCGCATAGTATTTGTATAGCCTTTGCACATGGTACTTTTCTAACACAGTATAAGGAATTAATCACAATAGTCCTGCGCAAAGAGGGCAAGAAGGACTACTTACTGCCCGGCAGCTATAGGCTAATTGCCCTAGAGAACACGCTAGCGAAGGTTGTCAAAAAGGTCCTTGTGACTCGCTTAAGCAATGTGGCGGAACAACACTCTCTGCTCCCCTGGACCTAGATAAGGGCAAGAAGGGACAGATCTATAGCCTTTACAATAGGCTTATTAATCTTATGCATTCAAACTATATAGCAGGCATAATCAAAAAGTATAGTCTTAATATTAAGCCTAGACCTCTTAAAGGCCTTTAATAATATCCTTTATAACAAGCTACTAGATATCCTTAGGCAAAAGAGCCTCCTAGATTAGCTTATTTAAGTAGTCACATGCTTTCTATATATAAGGCGCATATATATTATATATATAGGGTATAAAAGCGACTAGATTAAGACTAATATAGGTATCTTGCAGGGCTTTCCTCTCTTGCTAATCTTATTCTTATTCTTTATATCTGGCCTGCTAGAACAGTTCTAATTAGAAAAAAGAACACTAGGATTTAGCTTTGTAAATAATACTTATTTAGTAGTATAAAGTAAAAGCGTATAATAAAATTATTATAGGCTAACTATAGCCTATTTATAATACTAATACTAGGCAGAAGTATATAATGCTAAGTTTGCCCTTAATAAGTACTAGTTAATATACTTTATATAAAGTAAGCATTATATATAAGAGGACCTAGTATTAATTATCTAAATAAGTGGCTATTAAGTAGTAATTAAGGATAAGGTAATCAGAGTATTAGGGGTATAGTTAAACCTTAGGCTTACTTAGAATAAATATATAATATATATAACTTATAAGAATATTATAGCCTCTAAAGCCTTAGCAAGACTAGCTACCTTTACTTAGGGACCTTTAATACATAATTTATAACTATTATATATTGTAATAATTAAGCTTACTTTACTATATAATATATAAGAGTAAAGTTTAAATATATAAAGTACAGAAGAAGTAATAGTAAAAGCTGCAACTAAACTACTTAAAAAGGTCTAAAATAGTTGTCTTTGCTATATTATAAGAGGATATAAGTAAATGCAGTAGCGCTAGAAAGGGAAACCTAGATCTTGCTAATTAATATCTATATTATAAGTATAAAGCAATACTATACGATCAAAACAAAAGATTATTAGATAAAAAAGGAGATTACTAGAACAGCGAATACTATATAGGACCGCATATGAAACACACGCTTATCACGGCCATGCCACAGGCTAAGGACCAGCAGAGAGAATGCCGCCGCTAAAGTACAACAGAGAATCCAAGAAATGCGCAAGTGGACAGCGGAGTGGCAGCGCTACAGGCGAACCGCATGCGCAACGCAGGCTTGCCAAACACCGCAGGGCAGAGGCCAGGACCCCCGACCACCTAGGCCAAGGAGACCACCTAACGAAAGGAACCTACTTACTAAATGGGGTAATCTCGAGTGGAAGAAGAGGTGGGCAGCCACGTTACAGAGAAGGAGAGGCTGGC
>NW_006916589.1:5857-7040 GCF_000464535.1 Endocarpon pusillum Z07020
AAAGTATATAATATATAAAGAGAAAGCAAAGAAACTAGTAAAAAGGATTAAGAAAGCAGCCTCTAAACTTATAAAAGTAAATAAAATAAGAAATAAGAATATTAAGCTTATAGTCTTAATTAAAGAGGCAAAAGCTGCCTTCTTAAAAAATATAGAATAGATTAAGGCAATAAAGACTTTAGTAACACTTTAATAATATATCTTTATAATTATAATATATAACATCTAAGTAAACAAAGTAGACATTATTAAATAGCTAAAAGAAATTAAAAGACTATAAACATTTAATAATAGTTTATATAAAGATATTAAGATTATTAAAATAAGCTAGTTAGCTAAGATAATTAAAGATAAGAAGATCTTTTTCTTACTCTTAATTAAGGTAGAAACTATTAAGATAATAAACTAAATACTAACTAAAGAATTTATAATTAATTATAAGCTTAAGTATTATAAATAATTTATATATAGCTGCTTAATCTAGTGCTATAACTATTAAGATTATAAATACTTAAGTAAGTAATATAAATAACTTATATATTATAAGTATTATATAGCTTCTTATAATATTAAGGAGTATTCTAATAAAGAGACTATAAATTACTACTATTATATAGTCTATATATAGCTAAGGTATTAAGTATAGTTACTCTTCTATAAGATAAGACAGACTAAGAAATTATGTCTGATTAAGAATAAATAACTAAGGACCTAATCTTATTAAAATATCTTGTCTTTAGTAGAGCCTTAGAATACTTTAATAAGGGTTACTAAGCGTATAAGTCCTGCTAACGACTTAACAAACTCTAGTTATAATAGCAGTATAATAATATTCTTAACTCTACTAATAAGACGCCTAAGAAGTAATAGCCTTTAGCGCCTTATAGACGCTAAATCTAAGGATAAGGCCTTTGCTAAAGCTAAATATAGCTGTCTGCCTAAAAAGCTTATTACTATAGGCCTTAATAATTCCTAAGAGAATAGCCTTAATAAAGAAGTTATAACATATTAGATACTAAAACTCTATTAATCCTATAATATAATATATAAAAGAAGAGGATAGGCATTATAATCTCACTCTTTAAAGATAACTATATTCTTAACTATAACATTATAGCTATTTAGGAGCTATAATATAACTTATAAATGTATACCTTACTTAATACTTATAAAAGGGGCTTTA
>NW_006916590.1:0-75431 GCF_000464535.1 Endocarpon pusillum Z07020
CTAATTGGCACAGCGGGGACGAAGGGGATACAGTACCCCTGACTAAGACCCAATGCACACCAAACTAACATACGCTCTGCATGCGAGTATATATAGACAGGCTGATTTAGCTTGACTCAATCCCTCCTTTTCTACACCCTGTTTCATCAAATCATATCATTAAACTCGGGGGCGGGCGCAGCACCGTCTAGGTGGGACAGAGGCACGGGTATCATGGATGATAGTGTTTGAGCCTTGGGTATGGGCCTTCTCGCTACAGGTCCGTCATGGGAATGATGGCCGATGGGCCAAAACCTTTAGGGGATGGTTCGGCGGAGTGAGGGAGCCGAAACTAGGTGTCAGTCACTATCTCACTCTTGTAAAATGTGGGTAGATGCCGAAGGTTGAGTAGATGCTAATCCGTTTGCGTCACCACTTACAATTGCTGTCATCTTGGTACGCGGAGAAATCTTATTCGGTGCTTCTCTCTGTGGCTCTCTCTATCTTCTCCTGCTCTTGCTCTCGCCCCGGCCTGTTTCGTCATCTCTTCAGTCATCCATGGCCTCATGCCAGCTTGAATCAAGTCAAGAACCTAAACCCATGTTGCGCTGCTTCTCCAGGAATACCCTTTCCAGAGTTGATGGCACCCTCAACGTGCTCGCCCCGGTCGAGTTTCTTGTTCAGTCGGACGAGGATGAAGCGGAGGATGGTTGCCATGATGATGGCTATGAAAGCTGTGACGGAGCAGACGGACATTGCGACTACTAGAACGTGCAAAGTCGTCAGCATAGAACAGAGATGGCAAAAGTCACATCACCGCTAGCTAGCATGGAGAGCACCAGTCCGACAAAATTGCAAACGGCGTCTCTTGGATCGATCTCTGAAGTCGGGAGAAGTGGACGTACCATATCTCGGACCAGCACTCAAGGGAAACATATAGCTAGCATAAATAGAGGAGGTGTTGGACACGGCGTTGATGGCGGCTAGAGCTGCTGCACGCTTTGCAGGTGGTCGCGGCATGCAATTGCTGATCCAGCCTAGGGCTACAACATAGCCTGAAAGAGGGAGGTACACGTTAGCAGTTGTAACAGAGCAGCCAAATGCCGACATTCGGATAGAATGAAGGTAGCTCCAAGAATGGAGAAGCGCCTACCTGTATAAATTCCAGGCGGCATCAGCATCATGGCCAAGTAACGAGGAGCGGTACTCGTTGTTGCAGCGGCGATAATAAAGGCGATGACCGCAATATACAGTGGCAAGGTGATGTGAAAATATCGTTCTCCTGTTCTGTCGGCATGCCAAGCGTTGATGAAAGCTGTGATGACTGCCAGAACATATGGAGGGGCAGTGAGAAGAAGCGAAGCGACTCTCCCATATCTCAAGGTTTGGACGACAGTAGGAAAGAAGTTGGTAACGGAGGCGGAGGAGACGATGCAAAAGAGCATGACCATCTAGAAAGAGTTGGATCAGCTTGGGAAATGCAGGTGAAAGCTGAGGTACAGACGAGAATCCACATCTTGGTATCCAAGGCTGCCATCTTCATTCCACCCCAGAAACTCTGATGCTTACTATCAATCCAATCATCTTCGCCAATGTCCTCATCCAATCTCCAAACGGCCAACTCCTTCTCGTTATCAGACAGCCATCTGGTAGTCCGGGGAAAATCGGGCAGCAGAAAATATGCCCCAGCAGCAATGACAACCGTTATGGCACCTTCGATGATGAACAGCCATCTCCACGCTCGAAGACCCAGGTTGCCATCTAGGTTACCTGTAATGCCAGCAGCGATCAACCCAGAAAATGCGCCTGAAATGAGGGAACCAGAATAAAGCAATGCAGTGCGGAAGCCCAGCTCCTTTCTCGTATACCAGCAACTGAGGTAATAAAGACAACCAGGAAAGTATGCGGCCTCGATGAAGCCAAGGAAGAACCTAACGCTTGCGATCCCGGCGAAGTTATGAACTCCAGCAGTGGCGCCACTTATGACTCCCCATATGACCATCGCAGTAGGTAGATAAATACTTGGTTTGCCCACCTTGTTGAGATACAGGTTGCTTGGAATCTGCATCAGAACATAGCCGACAAAGAGGATGCTCACGGATGTTTGGTACTGGTTGCCCACTAAATTAAGATCTTCTTCAAGCCCGCCCAACCGTGCCGCGGCGATGTTGTTTCGATCCAAATAGTTCATTATGTACATAATAATGATCATGGGGATCAGGCGCAAATCAATTCTGCGAACGAGCATTTTCTCGGCATGTGCGCGGTCGTCTGGGCTCAACGAGCGGACGTAGGGAGGAGGTTGGCGCTTTGCGGAGGGAGCTCCTGTGGAAGGGGAGCTAAAGCTGCCATGCAGATACGCCTTTGGGTCGGCGATCTCGCTTTCTGCGGGTATTTTGCCATTGTCTGACTCGCGATGCGAGTAAAGCATTTTATCGCCTGCGATGAGACTGGCCATGACTGATGTGAAGGAGATGCGGGGAGGAGAAGGTCAACGGACAACGCAGAAGCAAAGATATGACATCTACAGGGGAGATCTTATTTGGATGCGATCAATGAAGGCGTGACGTCCAAGACATCGAAGAGGAGAGTAGGCAAGCAACCTCCATCTTGAGAAACCAATTTGCATCAGCGACGTCAATGCTAGATCTCGGTGACCTCGGTGATCTCGGTTGATCAATGTCGAATGAACGCAATGGTGAAACCCCAAAGCGCGACGTTGCATAGCGTCACAGCACGAGAGTCGATCAATTGAGGTCCTACTCCAATAGGAAGGCTGGTTTGGTGACCGGAACGGCTCGATGAGCGACATGCGGCTATTCTCCGGCAATGATCCGGCAATGATCCGGCAAATACCTCACCGGAAACGCGGGGAAAGACTGCCAAGGGACAGGCTCACTTCTTACCGGAATGGGTATAGCTGGTTGATACTGCGAAGTCCGGGAGCAGCAAAACGAGGAACAGGAACATCTTGCCCGTATCCTAATTATAATTCTAACACACTTGTGGTAAATGCGCCGGTTGCGATGAGAATTTGTGTCGCACGAATCGTCTAATCATTGATGTAATGCTCAGTCGACCAGGTATCATGCAATCCGCAGTACACTCAGCAGGGTCCTTATGTCTTCGCCCCACGACTCAACCCGAGTCACTTTAAAACGCCATACTGCTCATACCGCAGCCTTAACCGCCTCAATGAACGAGCGAAGCTGCATGGAAAGAGTCCAAAATATGGACCGGGATTGGTAAACATGAGTCAGGCTGCAACAACGCTGTCTCGGTTTCTGTCCTCGTAAGGCAGGATGTACCAGTACCTCTGCTGCAGCTCGGCTGGAACCTACTTTTCTAGACCCACGACATTAGGGATACCTGATATCAACAGATCTCTGCCAATCTTTTCTTGACATATAACATCATATCAGAGCAGATGTTACAATGGTATGATCAGCCGGGAGTGGTTTACACCAAGCTCCCACATCTTTTGTCAAACAGGGCGGAAGTCAACCCAAGAGGGCTATCACTCGATATGATTAACCCCACACACCTTTATTCCGACATACAAGCAGCTTTGCCAATCATAGTTCTTGAATCTTGAGCCTGGTGGAACTGACCGCTATTAACTGAGGTTGTACATGTCCATGTACTGGTTTCAGATACTCCAGGTTATTGAAAAGAGATCTCTCTCGATTGGTGATTCCAACGTGGAATAACAGCTCTAGTCCCGCCAATGCTAATGGTATTATACAACCCGAAGCCATAAGATGAAGACGCCACCAACATGTTTCTAGAGAGACATCAATAAAATTCACTAAATTCGATTTAATATATTCAAGAAAGGAAAATTCTGTCTTTCATCAGCTCATTATTCTTCATGCCACTCATGTATCGTCGGTGTGCGGCAAAGCGGTAACCACTGACTGCTGACTTCCCGTTCCTGCTTCGAATTGACCACCAATATTGTCACTGTCGCCCAGTGACGAAACAGCTGAAATCTCGTCTGAAGCTCGCTGGTTCAAGCGTGATCTCCGGTTGCTACCATGTGATGAGGCCGACATTTCCGAGATGCCATCGTCGTTGATATGCTTCTCCTCGGGCACGTTGAGCATGGAGCTTCGAGGCCGCTTGTCTCGAATCGAAACTGAGTATTCCGACGCGCTATCGCTGGCGTTTGCATCGTCGAAAGGGGATTGTCGTGACAAATTTCGTTCGCTCGCGCTAGGACTCGCTTGTCGGGCTCCCCTGCTCAGCACTGGGCCAGGACTAGACGAGCCTGCAAGTGCTTCTCCACGACCTAAGGACGTGGGTGGAGATGGTAAGGGCCAAGGCGACTCGGAGTTCGAGCTTGGAGGCCTAGATTTCCTAACGGTTACCAGAGATGGTGTATTTGGGGCCTCTTTCTTGGGACTTTGATCTCGGAAGGGGGAAGGCAAAGGCCAGTCGAGATCCTCATCGCTCGTTCGGACACGACCACTAGAAATTGACTGATGGTATGCATTGGTCGGTTTTCTGCCTGGTTCAGCAATAATCTGCGATCTTGTGACATCTAGAGGCTCAATCGCCTCTGGCAGTCGAGTAGTGGGAGAATCTGATCGCCCATCCTTCATGTGGTACGGTGGGGGAGAAGCTGAGGGTGTGCCGATCGGTGATCTAGAAGCCAAGCCGGGCAACACTCCAGGCGGGAATGTAGATTCAACATGCGAGATTATGGGTTCGGTCTGCCCCGGCATCGTCGAAGGTCTTTCTCGTTCGAAGGTCGCAGCCATGTCGGAATGTTCGGACATACCTTTGGGCTCGTGGGACGTTGTTGGTGCATCGACACCGAAATTCGACATCTCAGTGTCATGTGATCGGCTTTTGCGATGGTACTGCCCTCGAAAAGATTTTCTTCGTTTCCACAAGCAGAAGAACAGAAAAAGAACAGGCACAACTACTGCACCAATCGCCACCGGAGCAGCTATAACAGCGATATTATTCGAAGACCCGGTTGAAGAACCAGTCGGTCCTGCTTGCGGGCCTGTCGTAGCTGCTGATGAGATCCAACTGGTGGAAAAGGCTGAGGTTGCTGTCGTCGTGCCATACGAAGACGACGAACTCGACCAGGTTCCCACAGCTGAGGATTCCAGACCACTAGAAGATGCACTGGTGGCTATATCTCCTTGAGAGAGCAAATCACTTGAGGAAGGTAAAGGAGACTGTGACGTGGAAGTCGGTAAGGGCGGTACTACAGGATTTAATGAAAAGAGTGCAGAGGAAATTGACGATGACACCGCTGGGGGCATTGGTGACGAGGATGTCGTGGAAGTGGCCGAAGACGGCGATAGTGGCATTGGTGACGAAGATGTCGTGGAAGTGGCCGAAGACGGCGATGGTGGCAGAGGTATGGGTGTTGGACTCACTAGTGAGGTTGGCGGTTGTGTGGACGCTGGGGGGGGAGGTGCGGGTGAGGGATTCTGCATTGATGTTTGCTCCGGTAAGGTGGTCGGTGGGCGGGGCTCAGACACTGTTGCCGGTGGGCCCCTTTGCCCGTGGTCGGGCGGTGGGGAGGCCGTCGGAGCTGTGCCTGTAGAAGACGTGCTCGAAGGATCATGTAAAGGAGACGGTGGAGCTGGATGACTTGTGATATCTAACGGCGCCGTTAAAGTCATTGCGATAGGTGGGATGATTAGATTATCGAGACTGGCAGTCGACAATGTTGGAGTGGAAGTGCTTGACGTTGTGTTGTTGAAATCCATCATAGTAGTTAGGGATGGGGACTTGGGCTCAGCATCGGTGCTGTGTCATTCTGGCTAGTCCAATGCCGCAATATGCAACGTCGATCTATACTCTTGTAGCAGGACCAAAGTGGCAGATTCTCTCATAAACGCAAGAGAAACTTCAATGATGCCATCAGCGCGGTAAGGTGGATTCAACGACCCACAACATCAAAACGGAAATGCCAGAAAGAAATAATGTATTTTCGATCGCAAGAGTACCGAAACAACCTGGTGTCGGCTGTGGGGCTAAGAGCGGGAGCAGTAAGGCTGGCCCCCAAAGCTCCGGCCCCAGCAATGCAATCGTCCCATTGGATGTTCATGCAGCTACCCCAACTGGAAAGCCCGGCTCAAGCATCTGGGGGCATCCTTCGAAAAGAATTCCTCTGACCTAAGTGGCCAGAGGATACTCAGAAAAGAGGCCGAAATCCTTGCTGCGGATCCTGATGTTGGTTAAAACTGTACGTAGTAGTATTAATATATTGGAGAGATCCCTCCTGAGCCAGTTAAGCCGACAGTGAGGATCAGCCTTGCATAGAGTCGGCATATGAGGTGCCACCGAGCCCACTAAATCATGCCGAAATGAAAATAGCACACATGTGGTCATATAAGAGACGATTGGGTCTATGTGCTTATGCCGTATTCGGCTTCCATGCATGAAGAACAGACATCTCGAGCAATGCAGAATGCAGCATATAGCAAGCATACCGCAGTAGTGAATCGATGAGCTTGAAAGTAAGTTAGGTAATACGACAGCATCGGAAGGACAGACCACAGTGAGCAACCAACGTCAGCGACGAGGGTATGACCGTATGTTCGCATGGCTCAGTCTGGTGTGATTGATGATAGTCGAGAGGGGAGTCCTATACGTTTCTTTTAGTAGCAGGAAGAGGAGTGAGGGGTGCAGGATGTGTGAGGAGCAGTCGCGACAGCGTGAGAGTGTGACAGTGTAACAGTGTTCCGCGTTACAGTACTCTGTAGAATCTAATCCTCATTCCCCCGGAGCTTTCCGTAGCCAAGCCCCGGCAGAGCAATCAGCCTTGGCACACGCGGACAATCGAACAATCGAAGCACGCCGACTTGCAGGCAGGCGAAAGTGTCCAGATGATAGCGTACAACTATACACTCGCTTGATATCCCACCTCCTCAATCAAAGCATGAGCAATATCACGGGTGTGCTGAGGGGTGGATGGCATCCTAAGGGCAAAGATGGAGGAAGGGAGAGTTGGAGAGGCGACTTCAAGGGTGTCAACCAGGTGGTAAGTGCAGCATCAACAGAGACCGTAGACCTTAGTGCCGGCTGGGTATCTGACTGTAATAGGCTGGCTTGATTGGGAAAGGGAAGAACACAAGCACCCGAAGTGGTAGCAGTGGAGGCTCAGATCACATTTCTCGACCTCTAGCAGCCTTGAAAGACCCGGCAGCTTTCGGTCCTCCACCGAAGAACGTCAATTTTCACGGCGGAGCAGCTCTACCGAATCAAACTACTCCGGACAGACGAGGCCTAGGGGCACCTCTGCCTCAACCAGTCGTTGAGTCTGCAGAAAGAGCGGTGCGTGTAGGAGGAGAGCTGGAAGCAGGGCCGGATGTGAAGCCTACCGGTCCGCGTCTGCCATATAGAGCCAATCGAACAGGCTTGAAGACCGACCATCTACCTCCTCCGCCTCTACACCGAGCCGCCAACGCCGACAGCGGAACTGCGCAAGAAACAGGCATTGCTCAGGCTCCAGCCACACAGAAGCC
Organism: Endocarpon pusillum Z07020; assembly: GCF_000464535.1. Classification (NCBI taxonomy): domain Eukaryota; kingdom Fungi; phylum Ascomycota; class Eurotiomycetes; order Verrucariales; family Verrucariaceae; genus Endocarpon; species Endocarpon pusillum. Next base: position 7,473 of record NW_006916590.1, read on the forward strand.
ATCTCTCCCACCCAGACTACCTCCGAGAAGTAATTGCTCGGGTCTGACATCGTCTGTTGCCAACATCTCTCCGCCTCCCACATATGACTCTGCCGTTAACGAACCCAAGCCTGCTGTAAATAGCTACATCAACCAAGAAGCCGCAAGCGGACTTGGTAAAGCCGGTATCTCAGTACCAGGCCTCGGCATAGATCAGAACCAGAGGACAATCCCGGCGGAGGAGAATCACTCCGCATCCTCTCCTCCACCCCAATTCAACGAGCTTTCATCCCGCTTCTCCCGCCTGAACAGGACATCAACCACACCCCAACCCTCCTCCTCTCCATCCAGCCCAGCCCAAGGCACAACCCTCGCGCAAAAGCAATCCGCAATCCAAACCGCGCAGTCCTTCCACAAAGACCCTACCTCCATCTCCGCCACCGACGCCCAGACCGCCGCAAACACAGCAAACAACTTCCGTGAGCGCCATCAAGAGCACATCGCAGCCGGAGCACAAAAAGCCAAGTCCCTGAACAAGAAATACAACATCACAGGCCGGATGAACAGTTTCCTGGAACAGCAGTCCGCGCCTGCACAGCAACAGCCACAACAGCAGCAGCCACAACCAGCGCCACAAGCGGCAGCACAGGTGCCTAGTTCGATTCCAACCACACCAGATCTAACCAACAGGAAAGCGCCGCCTCCACCACCGCCGAAAAAGCCTAACACCATGCATGGACAGCTCATGGGTGTGGGTGGTGGGCAGGCACCTCCGCCCGTCCCGCTCGGGACGAAACCGAGTCTTGGATAGATGTTCGCTCGCTTGCTGCTTGGTTTTTGTTCCGGCGCTCTGTCTCTGAAGAGCGTCATGTGGATATACTAGCTTGATCATGTTTAGCGCTGTTTATGCGAGAGGGGAAGCAGTTCTACGTGGCTTGTCGCGTTGGCGTGGCGAAGAGAGACCAGACGTCTACGGTGTCAAGGTAACCAGTCATCAGTAGGATAGCAATGAGACCATCAGCCGCAGCTACTAGAAGCCCAGTCAAGGTACTCGTAGATATTTGAGAAAAATGACAGTAGTGATTCTCTCCTGTTGAGGTAGATCAAGACCCTTTCAGGGCGCTGGCCTGCAGACTCTTATTTCACTTGCCTCTTGCCCGTCCCCGCTCTCCACGTTGAGGACATCACCCTCTGGGAAACAGCTAGAGAGGTATATACAGCCTAATTCACCAGCGTCGTTTATCTAGATGCATTGTGTACAGGTACATGCCTCTACGTATTAAGATGAAGCCTATCGGCGTTACAGATACCGGTAGAGCGAGCAGATTCGCGCTGAGTTGAGACTAAGCTAGTTAGTGCGTCAACGGCCTTACCTAGTAGTATAGATGCTAGTTTGGGGGTTATTTCTTGTGTAAACCAGTGTAATACAATGATAAATCGTGTTCCACTGCGCACTAGCCGGGTTATGTTTTCTCGCTGGCACAGGCCCCAAAAGCATTCCTCTCTGTTTCAGTTCAGCTCTGCAAGATATACAGACACGCACGCTACACGCAAAGCTTCTCCCCACTTATTGTGTGTCTAAACAGTCGCTGGCGACACTCACTTTGAGAAAAACAGGGCATATCAACAGGATCGAGTGGCGCTATTCTCACGTGACTTTCCAGGGCAAAGTCCGACCAGAGACGAACGGCTCTCAATAGATTGTGTTGACCTTGGCATTGAACTCTTCATACAGGCAAGGCGCTCTACAGAGCCTATCTACTATGGATATCAACGGCCCTTATATCTCCACACGCTTACTGCCACTGTCGCCGCCTCGCTGCCGATGTTTGTCTGTGGTCACGTGCCAGCTCTTGGCGCCTATCCACCATATTTTCCACCTACAATCTTCTTCCTACCAACATGATATTCGCCTCACAACAGATTGACAGCGAGGCCGATCGCGGGCAGATGGGGAGAAGGCGAGGGCCGGTTGGGGTGCAACGTCAGAAGGGACGATTCTTCTTCGTCGATTTCCCATCAAGTACCCTGATTAGGAAATTTCTAGTCCCTGAGAGCTGTGTCCATCGTCTGGGCATACATGGCCTCACTTCCCAGACAAATTTGGTGGACCGGGGAAAAACTTTGTCCGAACTCCGACCTCGCCAAGATCTACGGGGTAGTAGTAGAGTAGTAGTAGTAAAGTACTACTAAGTACTAACTTAGCAGGAAGAAGCCCACTTTAAAAAATGGTAAGAGAGCCGCTAAAGTGCGCTTAGAGTTAGCCTAACCGTAAGATTGCTTAGAGTGTACCAGGATATGTAGCTAAGGTATCTATAATCCAATGAGATTTCATCATTTACAACGTTATTTGTCAAAAATATGGTCTTACTGTGGTCAAAATATGCCTCTCTGATCATACTAATATGGTCCTCATTTGACAGAATAGTTGTCATTTCTATTAATGGCACTTAGCCCACATTTTTTATTACCCCTTCTCCTGGTAAGTAGTAGTACTACTGCATGACGGACAGAAATATATCATTGCTTGGCGCCAAGACTTTGCCGTCCCGCACCAAGGTCAACTGCTTAACACACTTCTTTTCGTTCAGTGACAAAGCTGTCAACCATCGTCATGGCTTATACAACGGGCTTTGATTTCCATGACGGCTCTATCAACGATGCTTTTGCCAATAGTACTACTAGCTGCAATGCTTCTCGTTTTTTACAACGATGGTTTCGGCTCCCTCAACAATGAAACGCGCAATAAGCACAACAGGTCGACGCATCCGGCCAAGTCTTTATTTACCCAGCAGCCCGTTTCTTCAAGACTCAAAAGCCCACTTCAATCGCCCTCAACAGCAAGTCTTAGCAAACAATTCCAAATCTCTCTTGAGACCAGCATCCGAGATTCTCAAAGAGAAGAACGACAGATGAACCCGAAAGAGATGGATGATACATTGTTTGCAAGATATAAACAGATTTTCAGTGACCGTTTCAGAAAAATAAAGACTGGAAGCTATGAAGTCTCTCTTGACAGCTTGAACGAGCGTGTTCCTATGAGCTTGAATCAATTTCAAGAGCTAGATCGGATACTCAATCCTGATGAAATCGAATCGGATGCTCGATATCCCTCTCTTGCTTACGACGCGAAGTTGTCTATAGGAATTATTCAATGGATGCCCTCGGCAGTTCATGAATTTCTTATCCGTCACATTGAGGAAGAAATCGGAGCAGTGAAGAGAACATTGAGTGATATAACTCTCAGGGAATGATTGAGCAATTCTGGTAGTACAAGAACTGTTTTATTTACTAATGAATATGAAGGTACTAGGAAAGAACCAGACTCATCATTCACAAATGTTGATCGTCTAGTTTCTGTCATAGAGGTTGGTTTCTCTGAATGCTATGACCATATGATAGCCGACGTCAATCTCTGGCTTAACCAAGCTCAGATGGTCATCTTGATCTGCGTCAATGAAGATCCCCCTTGGACAAACCCTAACAAAGATTGGGATAATAAAAGGCGATCAGAATTCCTTTCTGAACATCAAGCAGCGATTCTGCCAAAGGATTTCACATCAGAGATCTCAGATGATCCATTTAGTGCTCTGATGTTTGACGGTAAACGTTGGTTTAACAAGCTTAACGAGGTTTTTGTGGAAAAATGGAAACGAGATCATATCACTGGTGTACCTAAACAAGATGGTAAGCGGACTGTGAGTAAAATTCCTCCTCTCTTTGATGTTCATGAGACTAATGGTGGCTTTGGAGTGGGTCATTGGTGGACATGATCAACATGATACTCCCTTTGAATGTATATTGTCCGAAATCTATGATATTACTCCTGAAGATGGCGGTTCCGAGAAGGTGGTTCTGACCAATAAGGCCATGAGACGTACAGTTCATCGGGCAATCCGTATTGATGCTGCTCGCCGCGTGAACGAAAAGCTGCTAATGATGAGGACTGAGGATGAGGATGAGGATGAGAGGGTCGGGACCACCACATTCGAGCACCATATTCGTACAAGCAGGGAACTTCGATCGCGAGCACTCAGTGAGCAAGGTTCACTTAATTTAATCCCGCACAATTCATCATTTTCTTTACTAAGCAGCTTAATCGTGAGTAATGTCTGATTACTCGTACACCAATCTTGACCTCTTTAAATTCCATTTCCACTTTGAGACCTGAACACACGTGACCGCAATCTGCACCATGAATAAACGGCCTGAACTGTAGTCATGTAAGACTATTTAAAACCTGAACACCTCTGATTTGATTCTGAGTTTCCTGTGGGATCCAGATTCTGAATCCTAACTTCTAACTCGAAAAGTCCAATTTTGTATTCTATTGAGTTTTGATTTTCCATTTTTATTGATTGGTGAAGTTTGGTGTGCTAAGGTCACGCCGCAACGCGGAAGGAGGAATACGTGATGATATATGAGCAGTGACCATGGGTCAATATTGAAATAAGGGAGATTGCTTACCATCAACGTCCTCATTCTCCCATAAAACATCGCCAATGCTGCAGAAATGGAGCATATTACACTGATCCAGTACTCAATCGAAGATATACTTGAGCGTGGTGGATTACTTGTAATTTTCAGAGAATTTCTATAACCTGGAATGGTACTTCTGTAAGACCAGCTGCAAAAACTCTTACGGCTTGGCAAGACAAGGTAAATTGTACGTAGTAAAGACCGAGACCCAGCCACAGCACCGCTAATCAGGCTTCAATTCCGTCAGCATCCCTGACGAGTCCACGTGGGTCGTCTGAGTGATGAGCGCAGGCGGATCGGGGATATATTGTTCCACCTTCCACTCTCAGCTCAGCAAGCACTCAGACGTGATTGAAAATCGTAGTACTAGTATTCCAATGCCGTCACATATGCACATATATGGTAAAGCCACAGTGTTTGTTAGATCTACAAGGGCATGACGAACGTCCGAGGATTCACGATGGTGAAGAGAATGGTGGAAAGTAGCCGGGGACACTCCGTACTCCGTACTTCTACCTAACCAATTAGCTACCCATGTACCTATCTGACTATTCTTCCTGATGAACTTTTAAGCTAGCGCATACCCGTACGAGTTAGCAACCGTATATCTATTGGTCCCGCGGTACTGTCCGTAATTCGTGGCAAATTCCGGTCCCCATACTTGCGTATACATCGAACAGTAAATGCCCTGCACGACATTGTCCTTGCTCAACAGGTACGCATTCACGAATGTGCAACGCTTGGGCGGGCTTCCGTCTTGGGGCGGATGGCGGGCATTATAGGCTGTTTGAGCAGAGCAGGCAGCCACGCACTGGGAATAGTCGCCGTTGGCGTAGAATTTGTAACCCATGTAAGTGTCAACGTTGCCTGCAGCCAAGGGTGCGTTGATGGCGCCACCAAACCGGGTTGGGCCGGTGTAGCCTGGGTATGATGGGGGAGGGGCGTCTTTGAGATAGCCATTGCTGCCTGCAATGACGACTTGGAAAGCCTTTCCATTGGCGTCCTCGGGGCCGCGCCATTGGCCGACATTTCCGGCACCCTCCACGGTCATGAGCGTGTTCTTCCACAGAGTGCAGCGGATGGTGGTAATGGAGGAGGGGTTAGGGCAAGCTGGGCCAGCATCAACGCTGGGATCTCGCTCGAAATACAGGTTGAAGCTTGTGCAGCCATCTGGATGAGAATCACATTTCTGCTGGCAGAGGTACGGGTCGTAGGTCTTCAAGAAGTGGAGACCAAGGTAGGTTCCTTGTTCGCAGGAACCGGTATGGCCTTGAAAAGTGCGAGCATAGCCCTGGGGAATTGGCGCTCCGCTAGACTGGTCGCTGTAGGTTGGAAAGGCGAGGAATCCCTCTGCAGTATCGGGTGTGGCTTTAGGCCCGTAGCCATCTATTTGAGACATTAGCCCTATTGTCTCGAGTCGTGTAACGAGACCCACTCACTCGGCTGAGGAGCACAGTCCCCTTCAGCTCGCTTGACCTTCGTAGATGCAGCTTCGACCGACGCAGCAGCTTCTTTGCTGGCAGCCGCGGCATCAAAAGTATCTGGTTGGGCAACCATCACATCGGACGATGGCCCAACTGGAGGGATGTCGGTGGCGGCCACTCCATCGAGATCAATCAGTTGTGGAGTTGGAACTGCTGCAGCCAAACCGACGAGGGCGCCGAGGACGAGAGATGACTTCATGTTGAGGACGAAGCAATCGAGCGATGTTTGCGCTGATGGAGGGAGAGAGTGTAATATGGTGAGAGAACTGATGAACAAGGACCGATTGTAAGAAGACGGAATTTCTGCACCCTTTATAGATAGATTCACCGTGTTTTCACTCTCACCAGATCACCCCAACCACACAAATACACACTCGCTTCCTTCGTGTCCCAAAGAGGATACACTCGGGACTGTCCTCAACCTAGACCGCACCGCAACGGGAGTCCAGGCCATAGTCAAAGTATGGCCTGAGCTGTCTTTCAGCTTCCCACGAGGCAGCACCACGTGTGAAACGGGACAAAAGCGTCTGGAAAGAGGTTCGGCTGAAGTTGCCCGAGCGCATACAGGCGAGATCACTAGATAATGAGCTGTCAACATTGATGCAAGGTGCACAATTACCTTGAGTCGCAAGAATACGAGCAGCAAGCCACAGGAGAAGCTCCCAGGTCGAGCTCTGGATATGCGGAACAATTGGAAGGTGGTACCTGGCTGCATGGACAAGTACTACGTAGTACTACTACGGGGGGGGCCTGAAGTATTGTCAGCTCAGCGCTAGTATCTTTGCTTGTAAACTCTCTCTGTACAGAGCCGCTATGCTCAAAAGAAGTTAGATGTAATGATTTGACTCATCAGAATGGATGCACACAGAACAAGCTTTATATTGACGAATCATGACACTATGTCGCTGTGATAAGAACTAGCTGCTCCTAGCACCAGACTAACAATACTTCAGGCCCCTACCGTAGTACATATGGAGTTACCACAGGTCCGGTCCATGGTGATTTAGGACAAGGAAGCGCCAGCCAGACCTGGGATGAGACTTGACAGCCCTTGAACTACTACGGTAGTAGGCATGAGTATTATCAGTTCCGAGCTAGAAATTCTGTATTTGACCAGATTATTACGAAAGTACATTATACTTGAAGGGTACTAGTCACAATAGCTCCAAGCTTCAGGCCAATCATTGCAATTCTAAATGGGCTAAGATCTCTAGGCTCTTCGGAGTGGGCTGGGATTTGGTATCCAAAACTAGCTGCTACTAGCCTAGGCTAACAATACTTATGCCTCCTACCGTAGTAACACGTGGCGCAGATCAGGCACCAGGACTTTTAATTAGATTGTCCAAATTGGACCGTTAGCCCATTGAGAAAAAGTCAATAGTCTATTTAGGTAAAAGCAGGCAATGCTAGGCGATCCCATTCAGGCTTTGCCGATCGAGCTCCAAGGTGGAGCGTATCTTGATTACCCTATGTCAACCTGCCCGCAATACTCAGATAAAAATACGTGAGGGTAAGAAGACGGTAGGATTGGAATGCTCTAGCCACACCAAATGCCAGAGCCTATCCGTTGATCTTCTAGAATTTTTGGCTCAAGAGTCGAAGTTGTCATATTGCAGCTTGCGGTGTATGGCCTAGCATCGGATGTTTTTCATTTTGAGACTCGGGTGTGTGGCTTGCGTAAAAGGCGTCTGACAAGGTCCAGATTCAAAAGGAACCGCAAGCCCGGTCAGCGCTGCCGTAAGAGCCGCGCAAGTGATGAGATCCTAGGCAATTGTGACAAGAACAAAAGTTGCTGAGTCTGGACCTCGACGTGCAGCATGAGTGTCAGAAGCTGAACCCACGTGATTAGAGCCATTTTTTGATTCTCTAACGGGGTGACAATGGATCCGTTCAGATTGACGGTGTACGTGGTCGGATGATTAGCTGCGGCAACATGGCAGCACAAAAGACTTCTTCATTACTTTTACTCCGTACTGCCGGCCTTTACGCGGTCGCCTTGAGGAACCTGTCTCCGCGACGGGTACAAACGCGATGTGCCTCACGACTGCACCGTTCATGAACCTGTCACCCGCTATCATCTCGACATCCTTCAAAAGTCGTGCCCGCTCGTACCCGCCAAGCATTCACCCGCCAGGGGGTAATGCCACATGAGGAATTGTCGCGTGTTACGGAGCGGATATGGCCCAAGAGGTCAGGCACTATGTTGATGAACTTGAGCCAAGGACCCAGAATCGCACAGAACAATAAGACTGAAGCAGATAAGCGTCATAACCAAGAATATGTGATTTGTCAGATATATTTGCTGACTTGTTCTGACCTCAGCAGAAGACTGAGTTGCCTCGAACGGGACTTCAGCTAAAGGGAGATCGCTGTATTGTGCAAAGGTAAATAGAGCATATTCGCCAGTAATGCCCAACGGCAGCGACGAGATGGGAAGATACTTGTTCAGAAGTCTTCCCCAACGAAGGCCGAGTTGTCCCCCGCTCAGCTTGTACATGTCTGTTAATTGGCTTTTGTTTGGAGAAGCAAGCGGATTGAACCCGGAAGTGACATAGTCCTCTGACAGCGTCGAATAACAAAACAGAGATGAAGCAGGGACAGCTCCAGTCGCTGGTGTAAAGTCTGCAAAGAGAAAAATAGGCAAATTCCGCGTTCTCAAATGGAGTCTAGTTCTCCAGAAACTCAGGCACTCTCTTCAACCACCTGATGGCCCACACGGTACAGTTTTGGGCCAAAAATTTGACAGCGGCTTGGACAGCCGAGGTTTTTAAGCTACAATTCGTTGTAGAAATACCCTAAGAATATATGCTCCCAGTCACAGATTGAATGTTGATGGTTCGAGGACAATTATGATCGTCAGATACGACGTCCCCAGATCCAGCGGCGAGATCAGCGAAGCGGTTCTTATTGGGTGCGAATGTGCCCATGGAGAAAGTGGAATCAAAGGGAGCGGAGCTGTTAGGCAGCCGGATCGACCCGACACATGGGCTAAGGCCTCGTTGACACTGCCAGTCCACCTCATCATCCGGAAGGACTTCGATAGGATCCTCACCTGTTAGGTCGTAGTAAGCAGAATCCATAGTAAATGACGAGTTTCCGGTTTGAGCTACACCTGTGACTGGGATGGCAACCAAAGAAGAATAATCCACATTGGTATTTAGCACTTGAATACATCTGGAACTATCTTTCAAGATGCCTCCTAAGGCCCCGATCCTAGGAATCTTGATGTTGCCCCAGGTATCCTGAGGTGCTGACATAATCGCATTTGGCGCAATGATTGAAGCGCGATAGACTGCATTAATTACAGGAAGCTGAACACCAGTACCTTTCTGGCCAAAGAAGATAGAAGCAGGACTGAGTGCTGTTGTGCTGGGTTAGCCGACGGGGCTGTTGACCACTGTAAAACGTTCTTCGATGATGCTCAGGAGGCGGAGAATGCCTTGACCGCCAATTGGCGATAAAATCCATACGACGAACAGGACCAATTCGACCAAATTGGAGGCTCTTAGTCGTAGATGTACGTTGACTGTATTGTAGACTGTTTTACTTCCAGTACTTGCTCCAAAACCTGGATTCGGGCACCACGTTCCACGCGCCAACAAGCAATTGCATCTAGGGTTCGTCCGACAATCGCAGCAAAAATGATTGGGTAGATCGAGACCGCCTTCAGGCAACCAATACTTCTCGTACGACTAAAGGAAGAGCTGTCGTTGGACTGCATGAGCTACTCACAATCGAGGTGACATCGATGATTTTCCTGTACCCTAGATGGTCAAGCACGATCTTGCCATCAGCAAATGCAGCTAGGACTGCCATTATGATGAGAAGCAGTGGGACAACGCTAGGAATGATAGTTGATTCCCCCCCAGCTCGCGTGGTTCGGTAGGCCAACCTTTCACAGTAACTAGTTAAGGGAAGATTGCTTCATCTCTCATGGAGACACGAGTGCTCATTGCCGCGTTTCGTACGCGTTATCCCTGCGCTTTTCTTGCTTTTGATTGGTCAATTTCTGCTGCAATTTCGCGGCTAATTTCGCTGTGCCGTACAGCAAATTTGTACTTATTTCTGCGCCCTGCGCACCTTTTTGAACGAACAGAGCCATTTCTTCCACCTGCTGCACACAACGTTAGTGCTAGCTACCTTCCGTACTTGAGCCGTACTGTATGGAACCGGTTGTTGAAGGCCTGGCGAGAAAGTGTACTGAGGATTTTGACGTCTTTGACCCGGGTAGTAGCTGTGGAGACGCAAATTATGTTGAGGTGAAGGGGGTTATAATGGAGTACCTGTCGGTTTCATTTTGTCATGATGATTGCTGTAATAACAAGAGTGTATCTAGCAGCACCCATTGTTGCTAATCGTGTTCCGATTGACAACACTAAGTGAAAGAGTGCCATCTGCCTTGGTGACACTGAGCGTAACCCATGAGCGCGCTCCATCCGAACAGAATAGCCGCGGGCGGGACGAGGCTGACGGGACGAGGCTGAAGAGACAAGGCTGGCGGCCCATAGAAGAAGCAAGGTCTTGGGGGAAGAGTGAGAAACTGGCGATTCGGTCTGGACTCCTAGCCTCGCGAAGGTGAGCAAGGCGCAGTAGCGCTCTGTCATTTGGAGGGGAGTTGTATGGAGTATTCGCTACTCTACTACGTACAGTGGTGGTAGTATCTTCTCTGAATCCGTCTCGCTTCCTAAATCTTAAATCTGCCACACTAATACGGTAGGAGGCATACTAACTTAGTAAGTAGTCAATGTCACTCGTACGCTAGTGATAGCTTGCAACGCTAAGATAGAACGCCACAAAATCGCTCGATTAGGACGAGTCTTTACTGCGCTGTAGTGAATGTGCATTCTATTAGCATCAATGACTGCCTGGCAGCTTACTGGCATTGTAAGTTTGATGAGTTTGTAGATGGCGTAGATGGCGTAGATGGCGTAGAATGAGACAGAATCAGTAAACTTAGGCGTAGAATAAAAAAAAACGCGTATAATAGCGGCAGCGAGGTCCCAGGGTTGGGGGAGCTGTAAAGGGGGCGTTTTGGTACCCTGTTACTAGCGACGCGGGTTACATGAATTATACCTGGTACCGTAGTAACCACATTGTTCATCTATCAGCCGACTTCATGCAACGCCACCAGGCATCTAAATTTGTATCCGACCCTATGAGCGCCTATTGGCGGGATTTTCTAAGCATGATCTCTGCATTTTGATGGATCAATCTCTACTGCAGTTTCGCAGCTACTTTCGCTGTACCGTACTGCCAATCTGTACGTGGATCTACGCAAGCTGCCCCCTAATGGACAATACAACCTGCTTTCTACGCACCCTCTGCAGATTGTCACACAATTTGCCGCCATTTCACAGTATTTCAGTTGTTACTGTTTTGACGAGTATCAGGTGCAGGGTAAGGGTACTGGAGTCGCTTAATGCTTGCGATACCTACGGTGCCAGACAACCTATCAAGCCACCAGCAAACTTTATCTCTTGACAGAAACACGGTCTGAAATGCAATGTGGGGTATCATCTATGCATAGCCATCGCTTGCTGGAACTCTCACCTTGCATAATCAGCTACCATCAAGCAGGCACACGGCTTGAATTGGCCTGTACGTTCGTCCAGTCTTGACTCGCTCGAAGGTTCTCATAGTAACACTCCAGTATTCTGCTGTTATGCGCTCATCGGCCTCCCCCAAAATCAGGTTTGTACTGCTTGATGCCGCTCTTGGAAAGCTCTCTCAACGCCATTGTGGCATACTGACTTGAGCCTAGCTGCATCTTCAAGATCACAGCAAACTTGTCTCCCTCGTCCGGATCTCCACTAACCGCCTCAGATGACTGCAGCCCACCTGACTCTCCTTTGATAATGTCCATGTCCGTCTTCACAAACTGCTCGTTGTCATTTTTGTATGCTCGAACCTGAATATCGTATCCACGCTCAATCCTCGCAAGTATCTTGCGATAGCCTCCACTAAGACTGAGGTCCTTCTGTTTTCGCCGCATGTCGAATGGGTCGAGTCCGCCTCCCCTTTCGCTGCTCATGGAGTCCTTATAGAACTTCTTGATATCGTTCGCCGGATAGAGTACGTCAAAGCCTGGAAGGGGTAGCACGATGTCGAAGATCGAGTACTTGCCACTGGCTGCTTCGTCAGCAGTCAGCGCACGAGCTCTTTCAAACATTTCGTTAGCAGCTTGGGCACGATCTTCTCCAGCTGGCTGGATAATGACCTCCCCATCGGCGTCCACTTCTTCAGACATCGAATACGCAGTAGACTGTTTGTCCTTATGCTCATGCATCAGAACTAAGTCACCCTCAACGACTTGGTTACCAAATAACTTCCAACGCTCACCCACAGCCAAATTCCAGATCAGACTCTGGTATGCATGAACATACATTAACTTGAGGTTCCGTTGAATCATCTGAATTGCCCCAAAATAGTCGCGCTGGTTTCTCCCCAGGTGACGGATGATGTTTCCCTCTGCGCTGAATTTTCGCGGCAGCTTGTCTAACGCCTCGTTCACTCTTCCTGTTGTTTGGAATGTGTGGATTGCTTCTGCTCGAGCCTTGTCTTCAGTACTGACTTGTTCGGTTGAGTTCTGATCCTGTGCCACGGCGAGGATGTGTGGACTGTAATGTAGTATTGCTTCGCAAGCGCCTTGAAAGTCACCCTGCAGAAGTTTGATACCAACCGCATCAGTTCGAGTAGCGAATGTACCGAATCGCTGCAAGCCGTAGTAATTGAAGAAGCCCTTCTCATGAAGGTCCTGACAGGCTTGTGATACGGTCTGCTGTGCGGCCGAGATCTTCTCTTTGTTAGTCAGATTTGGAGCATGGTCCCATTGACATTCTCGCAGAGTGATGACAAACTCATTGCCTTTAAGATCACCAAGCTCAAGGCCTTGCTTTTGATACTCGAAATCACCGATTGCTGCGTTTCGCAGCGTCTTGTTCTGATACGCCAATCTGTTGCCCTCCACTCGGTAAACAGATGCACGTTGGACAGTCACTGCTCGCCTATCTTTTGTACCCGCAAACTGAAAGCTTTTGGCATTCGTCTTCAGTGACCTTGCCAAGTAAGAAATTACTTCCATCGTATCTTTGTTCTCCTTATAGATACTGAAGTGGAGATACTCACCTCCGCGCTCCGCCCAGCCAAGCTTTCCTTGTCGTCGCGTTTGATTTCCGTGGTAGTCTGTCTGATTCGACCGACCTTTCTGTTGGGGCATAGCAGCTGAAAAGGTCATCAAATTCTTGTCCTTATCTGTCGAGGATGCGATTCTAGAGCCAAAGATTCGCCGGATGTTCTCATGTAGTTCTGTACGGACTGATTTTTCCGCTGGAACAGCAGCAGTCACAACTCCATGATCGCGTGGTCTGGCTGTGGGAAATGCCAAAATCTTGTTGTACAAGGCTAGAAGCTCTTCTGCTGCCTTCTCATTTAGACAAGTCATCAGTCTGGAGATGTCTTCAACAGACACCTGGGTCATAAGTCAGCTTTGATGGACCATTTTAGGTCATGGATGCTTACTGGTGAGGTACCAGCCTCCATGGCTTGATTTTGCGGCGTTCTCGGCTCTTCTCCACCGGTCTCTAGGGGTTTGATTGCTGTGGGCGACGATTCGGTCATGGGGCCTGAATCCAACCCGCCCAAGGATGGAATGTCTGTTCCATTTTGTGCCGATGGAACCGCTGGCTGGATTGTTTCATCAGGATAGCTGACAGCAGCACCACCCAGCTTTTGCAGATGGACCACTCTGCCGTTCGGGAGAATCTCATTCACAAGAAAGTCAGTATATCGTTTCTTCACGATGCCTTCAAAGCCTGGTGACTCTGAAGAAACATAGTCGGTGATGCCGACCTCCGCTTCCTTCGCAGCATGGGCAGCTCTATCATCAGATATCATAGTAGGTGATATAGTAGAGCACGGGAGTACTGGATCAGAGCTCGCGAGACTTTGACTCTCTGGGGACAGCTTCGCTTTTTTGAGAGGCGGCTCTGCTATTTCGGAAGAGCTCATAGCTGAGGTCAAACAGCTTGACCACCACTAGGGCCAAGGAAGCGGCAATATCCCTCTGCCACGTGAACACAATACCTATGTCTGAGCACAAACCTTACGAGACCTAAAGCTACTAGTAACGGACTGCATCTCAGGACTTGGTAGTAGGCGTTGATGTCAAAAATTATGAATCTGTGGAAGATTTGTTCTCGCCAAGGAGTGTATTTTTGGGCACAACCTTGCTTAGTCATCGATGCTGTGCGCTGTTCCCCTTGACCATAATTCCCCCAAGATAAAATATTTTGTATAGTTATAGACTCTATACCAATATCAACTCAAGATCTCTCCGGACTAACGACCGTCACTGTCCTACCCAGGCTCTTCAGCTCCTCCTCCATAACTCTCCGTGTATCAGCCCAGTCCACAGCAAAAAGCCCACTATTGATTTTGCAAGACCACATCTCTCCAGGGATAGTCCCAACGCCGTCCCCTTCCGCTTCGTGCTCGATCTTCGAAAGTTGTGTCTTCAAATCTTTCAAGGACTTCCTTGTATTTTCTAAAATCGCATCCGGCTTGTCCATTCCTGGACGCGTCTTGGTAGGCTTGCCATATCCTACACTCGTAAAGAGGCATGCGATCCAATGCTTCTTCTTCAAGCCTGAATCTGCCTTCTTGTAGTCTTCATGCTGCGGCGGGATGAGTTGAGTAGTCCCGATAAGGGAATCATTTGATGTAGCTTTGCAGTAATCATTGTGGACTTTGTATGCTGCTGGGTACTGTGTTCCAGTTTTTGCAATCAGCAGCCGACCGCAGGGCCAGATGATTGAGGTCAGAGTCCAAAGATATGGTGCGGTAAATCAAGTACCACTTACTTTTGTTCTGAAAGCCTTTGCGATACCGGCACCCCATGATCCGAGACAGTTACATGCATCTGCGAAGCATCACATCAGTACCGGGGTATGGATTGGACTGATGAGCGTACGGATCAAGACTGCATTGTCAGGGCTATCAAAAAGGTCTCCAGTTACTTCTTCTATAATGCTGCTGCTTGCTGCACACACTGTGTCTTCAGCCATTCCGGGGGTCTTGGATAGTTAGGTTGTGCTTCAGTGCTCTTTGCGAGAATCATGAACCGACCACGGGTTACGAATAAGGGTTGCGAATAAGTGCGTCGACAGATACTTGTGCACTAAAATTGCATATTTCAGATATAGCACACTAAATGCTCGAAATGAAGAGTACTACTACTGCCATCCCTGGACCCTAATGATATAGCTCAATTAGGCAGAATAATTTCTGGGTTGTTTTCAAAATTCCGCCCTAAGGATTGTATGTTGGAAACTATTAAACCTAGGGGTTATAACGTTACATCCAATGCTGCTTTCACCAGGCTATGGATGTTGTAATACCTGAAGCTATAATGTCTTGTGGTCAAGAGGAAGCCTTATGGGCTGTGCTGCAACCAGATCTGGATTATCATGCCACCCCGTACTGCGGATAGCGTGACTGGTCATAAGGTAGTTGATAAAGACCGCCGGACAAAGTCTGCTTCAAGCAGCATAGTCCAGCTAGTTGTGCAGCGAATTGTCCAATAAGTCAAGTTTTGTCAAGAAAGCCAAAGACCAATTCGTCCCCAATGGACAACTTGGCATCCAACTCCAAAGACATCTGCACGCCACACCAGAAATGCCCTTTCATCTCCCGAAGAAGGCCATGAAGCTCTTCCGACGCTTCAGCCGCTTCTTTTCGGAGCTATCGACCGCTGAAGGTTTGCCGTCATCGTTCTCTCTTGAGCTGAACTTCTCGTGCGTAATGATGTGTGGCATAGGTGTCTTTACCCGCTCCATGAAAGCAGGCGCATACCCTCTCTTGCCCTTCCTGCTTCTGTTTCTGCTAATACTTCTGAGAGCTCTGCTGTCCTCACTTGAATGCCGCTCCAGCTCCTCAATCTCTTGCAGAGCAGTCATACCGTTGGTAGCAAGGTTTTCTTCCAACACAGAATCAAAACAGATGATACCACGTCTGGGCGCTATGTCTAGCGTTTCTTGCATGAAGCCTTGAACTAAGGCAGTGCTGCGTTTGTTTTTGGTGGGGGCAATTTCCGAAGCCAGGGCTGTAATCGTCAGGTAATAGGCCGGCTCCGAGCTTCCACCGAACAGCATTGCCTGAGAGGTGCAGACTGACACGAGTATGCAAGACTCTGGCCGCTGGTAAATCTCGGATAGCTGAAACGATATATCGGACAGAAATGTCTGCTCTACCTGAAGCTGTGAGGGAGTCAGCATCATCCAGCTTGTGGCTTCCGCAGGCTGACCTTGCAATTCAGTTTGATCTCAGCGATGATGACAGAATCACGGATTACTCGGTCTTTCGCTGTATTATGAGGCTCGCGGTACGCGAAAAATCCACCGTAGTATTGGCTGCGCTTCTTGGATAACTGCTGGTGATCCCAGGGACTTGCTAGTTCTGACGCCATGGGCAGATCTCTAGCTAATATCGTGCTGGAAGTCCGCACGTAGTTCTCATTTGTCATTTCCGGAGGCGTGGAAGCTGCTCTTTGAGACTCGACAATGGTTTTTTGGGTAGATAATGACCGATTGTTCGCTGCCCTGGGGGATTTGGGGAAAATATCAGATATACACAGGTTGTGGCTCCCTTGCGGCGGACTAGACTCAAGATCGCGAGCTGGTGTTGTCTGTTCCATTGTTATAACCATTGCCGATATTCCCAGGCATCAGAATTCGAAAACAATATCCAGTGGAACAGAACACAATAGTCGATCAACAAGCCTGGCCAGAAAGTCGACTTGTCGAGTGTAGCGGCGGTCCTATGCATCAAGATGAAGTGCTAAGATGTGAGAGGGAACGATGCAGAGGGAATATTACTGCTTATGCCAGAAAGAAGACCAGAAGTGATCCAAAAAGAAGTAGAGAAAGGGATTCCGGGGGTCGGGTAGGAGTTTTGTTCGAGTCTTGGTCAATGAAGCGATTGGAAAGAGAGAGAGGCAGGATACAGGATCTGTGGTTGAAGCATTTGCACCTTCCAAATTGTATAGCTCCATAGAATGTCCCTTCCTGCCACGACGACTCACCTTGCAGGATGGATCAGGCGGTTGCAGTCGCAATGCACGGGTCGAATTTCAGCTTCTAATCACAATGGTGTGAGGTGGGGCTTGCGGCAATACCGCCAGCGACATGTGAACGACGGTTGAGAAACTGTTGCCTTCCAACAAAGCTGAGCTGAGCACTCGACTCAACTCATGGAGGTTGCCCGTGGAAGATTTCCCAAGTCGCGATACCAGAGGTATCATGGATCATAAAGGCGTCAAGACAGCAGAATAGTACTGTAAGAGAATCTGCGTTCGCTTGGCAAGTTATCTCCACTGCGTGCAGTGGTACTAGATAGTAGAACTCTGAGCCAAGGAACAGAACAGCTTCTCACTCTCATATGAATATGGGATCATGATGTACGAAGCGGAAAGATGGGGAGGTAGGACTATTCTACAATTGCTCGGGCGGTCTCGAATATCTATTGCTCACTTGGTGCTCTCACTGAGCCTCCCAGGAAAGCGAGAGATTAAGGCATTGGAGGGTGCTAGTGTATTCATTATGCATGACTGCGTGGAGGCGTGCATAAAAAGTACATGTCATGCAGTGCTACGGAGTACTCGGCTGTTTCAATATTGTAGGGTCTAATTACCTAGCGTGACGTAATTGACGTCAGGAAACCCCTGACGTCATCATGAACCTGCCGCCTGAATCTCACCCCATTAGGGCATCTTGAGGCTTGTGTTGTAGCCTACGGAACAGTCTTGCAGTACAAATACAATCCAACTCCCTGTCGTTTTCAATATTTGTGAGATACTGATCTGCACGCAAAACATCGACATCAGCATGAACCGCCTGACTCGCATTAGCAGATCCAAGAGCTCCAACAACTTTAGCAGAGTTTGGAAACCCCGAACATATCAGATTGCAAGTACGTTGCTGGATCTGGACCCACCCTCACTTGCTGTCATCAATTGATTTTTTTGTGCTTTAGACATGAGTGACAAGAGCAGTCTCGACAAGGAGCATGGCTCCGTTGGGAGTGCCTTCAAAGGTACGAAAAGCCGATCTTCGAGATGCCAGCAGGTTTTCTGACTTGCACAAAGCGGATGGCTCGGTCGGAGGCACAGCTCAGAAAGTCGGCGGCCCTTTCGATAAGGAGGGTGCGGTTGGCAAGCAGTTCACCGAAGGTGGCGCACTGGGAGGAACAGCCCAAAGTGCAGCAGAGACAGCGCAAGGAGAGAAACCCAGTGCTTTTGATGCACAGGGGATGATCGGCAAGCAGTTCACGAGTAAGGACACAACTACCCCTATTTCATTCATCACTGACGCTGCTTAATTTAGCCGAGGGAGCAATAGGAGGGATGGCACAGAAGGTGGGCGGCCCATTCGACAAGGACGGCGCGATCGGAAAACAATTCAAACCAGATGGTGCACTTGGTGGCACAGTTCAGCAGAACTTGGGCGACAAGAAGTAATGGATTCTGTAGTCATGGGCTTGAGATATCAGTCTCGGATTGCGTTCGAAGATCGCACCCTGTAAAGGATTTTCAACCCTGCTCTCCTCCACTTGGCTTCATATCGGATATGCAGTTGTGGTATTTCTGTGTCACTGTTTCTGCTGGTCTCCTTGTTGGCCTGAAACTCACTCACAACAGCATTGCCTCGGCCACAACGGAAGGGGGCCTGCGTCACTCTGACCGCCGCACCCGTGCGCCAAGGTTTTCACGTGACTGCGCGGTTTGAACTAATTTAGGAATCGTGTATTGTGAGACGCGAGGTTGTGTGCATTAGAAGGTTACCATTTCCGAAACATCCACGTACATTTGATTGCACTCTCCATGCCAAGTCATCATGCCCTCTACATCTGCGGCAGCGGTGACAAAACGAAAACGTCCTGCGTTCTCTCCTCCACGGCCAAAAACGTCGAAGGCCACTAGGAATGGAGCTTCTAGACCTAGCACAGGCAAAGCTGATGGCCGTGCATCATCCTCCAAACAGTCTAAACAAGATCCTCTGACCTCATCCACATCATCTGAGTCTGATTCTACAGCAGAGTCTGAGCCCCAATCTGCTTCTCGTTCTCCATCACCGCACTCAGAACCGGACTACATACTTGCCGAAGTCACACATGCCGAGGGCGCTGAAGATGAAGAACCGGTCATACCATTAGCGCTCGTCCATACCCTCCTCAATTACCACTTCGGTGACAAAGACAAGACCCGCATTGCCCAGGATGCAAAAGCAGTCATTGGCAAATACATCGATACCTTTGTACGAGAAGCCATAGCGAGGAGCGCATTCGAGAGGCAAGGAAAAGGCGCGGAAGAAGAAGCAGGAGGGCTGAATGGTAGAGGGGATGACGGCTGGCTCGAGGTGGAAGATCTCGAGAAGATGGCACCCCAGCTTGTGTTGGACTTCTGAGGGCTAGGAAGGATCTTGTATAGCAGCAACGCTCTCCCCAGAACAATCGAACAGGCGGATACATGGTTGTCCTTACAAGAATCCGATCTCTTTTTCAAAAGCTGACGCCTGTGGTGGGCGAGAGCTGGGCCATGTCTTTCAATAGGCACTGGCACCCCCTTGCTGCGTGGGATTGCCGCTCTAGCTTCCTTTCCGGTCATGGTCTTGGAATTATCTACGCAGGATATCCATTTGAACTGATGCCTAGAGTGTGCCAGCATTTGGCTAAAGAGATATGTTCAGAACCAAGAGAGATGGGAGGATTTGATGTCAACACCAGCCAACTCTTCTGCCAGATCACGTAAGGATGATCACAGGCTCAACCGCTCGCAAAGATCACAGTATTCCACGGGAAGATACTTCCCCGAACACACACGAGATTATAGAAACAGATACTGGCCTGCAAATGTCACAACCCACGGACATTTACGTAGTATGCAGCATTGTTACATTTAGCTAGACAGCCAAGGCCATCTGTATAACGTAATCCAAGAGCGGGGCTTAGCGCCGAGATTCCAACTCTAAAACAAATCAAACCCGGCATCAGACTCATACTTCTGACATCTCCAACACTTCTGAAACGTGAGAAACAAGTCGACCTCCTCATCACGACCACATTCCACTCCACTGCTGGTCAAGATGACACTTCTTTGTCGTGATGAGCCTATGGAGAATGCAAGAGATGGCCAGCACCTGAACGTGATGCAAGAATGATCAGGTAATATTTATCTCTGCTGGCTTGTTTTGGTCGTGGACTCCGCCTCTCTCACCGGATGCTAAAGCGCCGTGCCCCGTTGCTGCGACATCTCGTGTCCCAAGGTTCATGATTCCTGCTACAGACTGACAACATCGTACGCATCAACCACTCTGGGCGCTTGCAAATGGCTGGCCAACCTCGAAATTTTGCGAAAATGCTGCCATCAAGTGAAACCTGCCTGGATCCTCCCAGTCTCATGCCGCGCGCATCTTTAAAGACGTGGGACCTCAGTTGCTTTATCTATGTGTTGGTCCTGCCCGCATTGTTTGGGCCGATTTCCTTCCAAAAATCATCTGTCTTCCTCTTTAATAATTCTGTTTTGTCCTTCCTTGCTGTTGTCAATCACTCATTCCATTTATATACTTTTTTGGTTCAACGGCTAGCCCGACCATATCATTTCCAGCGCCGGACGCCCCAGCTATCGTTTGCTTGTACTTTTCACGCATCACTTCCACTCCTTTTCAAGTTGATTCAATCAGCAAATCTAGCATCATGTACACCAAATCTATCCTGATGAGCAGCTTGCTCCTCGCCGCTTGCTCCATGGCCCAAGACACCACAACTGGGTCCAGCAGCCAGATGACCGGGCCCGATGGCAGCATGGTCAGCGTCCAAGTCGTCCAAGTCAGCAACATGAACGCCTCTCTTAAGTTCTATCCAGAAGAGATCAGAGCAGAGGCTGGCTCAATGGTCCAGTTTCAGTTCTACCCAAGGGTAAAGCCTAAGCCTAATACTTTCCATGCAATCCTCTAGCAACGGTACGCTAACACTTCCAATCCTAGAACCACACCGTCACCCAATCCACCTTCGACAGGCCCTGCGAACCAATCAACAATATCATGCCCAATGTAACCGGCATCAACTCCGGTCCCATGCCCCCTGTGAACAACATGATGAAAGTCTTCACCATCATGATTAACGACACCAGGCCCCTCTGGATGTACTGCGCCACCGGGGATCACTGCGAAAAGGGCATGGTCATGGTCATTAACGCCCCTCAGGGAGGAGAGAGGACGCTGCAGTCGTATAAGGCATTGGCGGCTAGAGTTTCAGAGAACGGGACTACGACGTCCACGGGTTCGGCGAACGGCACCGTACCGGGTGGTACAACTGAGCCGTCTACTGGAAGTGCCAGCTCGGTTGTTGACTCTATGGTTGGCGCTACAGGAGTTGCGGCGGCGCTGTTTGCTGGCTTTGCGTTGTTACTATAGGTTACGTGGGGTCTGTAAGGCATTAAAGTGGATTGATGGATGACATTGGATGGTGTTCTACGGTTTCGGATCCTGTACCTTATAATTACCAGGCTGCATATATGGCGCTCGGCAACGCATTTTCGTCACCAGGCACAACGTTGATCTATGTTGGCTCCACTATGACCTACACCCTAGTGATGCTTTGTAATGATCAAGAGTTGCTCCTTGCTTGCATTCCTAATCTGGTGGCAGAAGGTCTATTACGTGGTCAGGGCTATCTCAGCTTCTGTACAATGCAGTACTCGTAGATATGCTGTAAATCTATTGGGAAGCTTGACTTTCTGGGTCTTGACTAATAGGAATAGAGAGCAAAGAAGACTAAAGTCTACCCCCACCCCTCAGCCCGAGAGATCACACCGATCTTGTCAGAGGCGAGGAGCGAGGTTGCTTCTATTTACAGCTCGCAATGTTGTACTGCTCTATTAGACGGCCAGCCTGACCCCTCAACTCAGAAGGGGCAAGACAATCAATTCAGTCAATCCAACAGTTGCCGCTGGTATGTGCAAGAAGCACGATGCCTATAGGTGATGTTGAGCCCTATCGGGGTTGCATACCTATTGACCTTGATTCAGAGGAAAAGTACCGTATCACACCCAACCAAGGACCAGGAGGCATACGCAGAGTAAAAGCCTGCTGCAGAGGATCGCTAGGGTAAAGGCACCGCCCCACAAGTGGGTGATGATCACGGCAAGGTTAGGCTGTCATTTGCTACTTACTATAGCACGTGTAGTAAGTACTGTGACAACGATGCCAAGCTTCAAATTGCCCAGAATGAAAGACAGAACTCTCGCCGTTCATCTAGGATTGGAGCACAGGCGATCAGAGTGCTGCGCCAATGATATGAGAGTTGTTTCACTAACGAGATCGGAGGGGGAAAAGAGGAAAAAATTTCGTGCGTAGCTGAAAAGTGTACAAACGAAGGGGGTTGAATCTCCTGAACAAGTATCTTCATCCAGCCATGAAGACAACCGAAGTGTGGGATGCCTCCATCCATTAACAAATTCATGTCTGCAGCCACAACGAGATATGAGCTAACCGGGTTCCATTGGCTCACCGTGGGAACTTCTACACGACAAGGGCAAAGTTCAGACGGTATAGATACTCCTGATGTGGTAAGCGGAGTAGGAGATTTAACACACGACTGAAGGACTAGTTATTACTTACTACTACTAGTAGTTAGTAGTACGTCAGTAGTGAGTGGATCTTGGCTGGGCTAGGCCAGACAGAGCGTAGGATGAGACTACGAATACAGTACTAGTAATACAGTACTACGTAAGTCAGTGAGGCTGACCTCTTGCGTTGTACCCCCATCACCCCCACCACCCCCCCACCACCCCCACATTAGAAGAGGAGCGAAACGACTAAAGCATCACAATTGAACCCACTGCATTCTCTGCGTACAGGGTAAGTTATGCATCTGCATTTCTCCAAATTGGGGAAAAATAATTCAGAGATACCAACTCGAGGTGGAACTGATTGCTCAAGTCAACACTTTCCTCCTCCTCCGCCTCCTCTCCTCCTCTTCCTCATTCTTCAGTAGACTTACAATACTTGGTCGGGAGCAAGCGCCTTGGTCTCATCCGCAAAGTCATTATTCATTATTTTGTGAACTAACCAGCCAGAATGAGCCGCCCCCATCAGCCTTGTCAGGATGTCAGGAGGGCAGCCTGGCAGCCTGTCAGCCTTGCAGCCTTGCAGCCTTTCTCTCGACTTCTCTCAAAAAGTACTGTGCAGCGAGGCTTCCAGGCTTTTCTGTACCACTTCATGGCATTGGTCTCTAAATACCTGGTCCCTTATTTCCAGCGAATCCCCACCTCCTGAGATCTAAGAAACCACCAACTGTTCCTTCAGCTACTGCCGTCCTTCAGCTACGCCCCGTACCCCGTCGTCTCTGGTAATCTTCCTCGTACGCAGCAAAATGTTCGGTTGTTTTCGTGGCCCCACCGTCCGGATTGAGAAGCATACCAATTCGTGCGGGCCACCCACAAGGAGCTACCAATTCATCCGCTCGTCTTCAACAAAAACCCAGTGCCCGTCTTCTACCGCCCCCACCCCGGCTTCTGTCCGCGTCTGCCGTCCGCCGCCAGAAGTCCAACCGGTGGAAGACAACTTTCACCCTCCTGAGGGGGATGGTGACTATCCTCAGCAATTCAGACGGCACAATGTGACAGGACCGTTCCACCCTCTTCCAATAATTCACCAACACACTCCTCCAATTCACCCACATCCTCCTCCAAGTCAGCAAAACGACCCACCTCAGCCCGGTGGCAACGAACCCATCATAATCGATGACCATCACCAACCCGCTGTAGCTGGTGTCGCCAAACATGACCACCGCGGCCGACGCGTCCTCCGTGTTCATCGCTCGCACCCGCACCGCCGCTCATTGTCGCGTAATACCAGCCGTGCTCGAAGCGGCAGCGGCAAATACTACTCGTCCTACTACGATGGTAGTGGAGGGAGTAGGCTCAGTAGGGATTGGGATGGCAGTGATTCCTGGGGGGGGACGGTGAAGAGTGGATACTGGTCGGATGGGGGTGATTCTTGGGACGGAAATCACGAAACGATCCGGGTTCCAAGAATTGGCAACGGAGGAAGAGATGGGAGGAGGGGATATTACCTTAAATGAGTGGTTGGGTTGATGTTGATGTTGATGGGATATTTATTTGACTGTTCATGTATCAACTCTGTTCTGATCTGATCCATACTGCCAGTGTCACATGCTTGCTACGCTTGGCGTTCATAGATTACTGCCTACTACTTAGTAGTTAGCTTCCGTTGCGTAGTTGCAACTCTTCTTCATCTCTGTACACGAATCAATCAAGCAACTTGTTAGAGCCATTGCACACACACGCTGCTATGCCTCTTCTACCTGGCCCAGACCAGCAGCTCCCAGCTCACTGACACTTGGCTGCATCTGTCTGACCCTTGCATACTAACTAGTCTAATATCTCTGGATATTATGCGGTGTGACGTAGTACTAAGGCTTTCTGGATGGTGATTATTTATCATCTCCTGGTTTGAGGCAAATAGTAAAACTACTTATCACCAGAGCATTCTACCTTCCACAGCACCATTGGATAAAGTGTTTTTCATCACGCTCAGCACGATTCTTGAACAGCAAGATGGCTCCTCGTTCAGTGATCGCTTCCGAGCAAGCGCCATCCAGCCCACTCTTTTCACAGGCCATTGTCTGCAATGGGATGATCTACGTTAGCGGAAATATTGGCTTTGACAACAACGCTGGGAAGCTCGTCCAAGGCAGCGTCGGTGACCGGACGGTACGCAAAATACAATATACGGCTACTTGCTGTCGCAAACCTTTTATCCTCTGATTCAACCTCAACAGCGGCAAGCCTTGACGAACATGAGAGCCGTTCTCGAGGCAGGCGGCAGTTCGCTGCAGAACATCGTCAAGGTACTTTCTCCGGGCGAAGGAGATGATCCACTTTGACAACCTGCATCTTCTAGTGCAACATCTACCTCACAGACATGGCAAACTACGCCGCGGTGAATTCTGTCTGTACGTAGCCACGATCCGAGTCCTCAAGGGCATTTCACGAAGCCTCTCTCTCTAACTCATCACTGCCCGATGCAGATCTGGAGATGATGCCAGAACCCAAGCCAGCAAGGACATGCATTGGTGTTAGAGAGCTACCGATGAGAACCGATGTCAGCTCCCACGCTGGCCTCTCGTTCTAGTTTTTGCTAACCTAGTGCAGGTTGAGATTGAGTGCATTGCTCACTTGTGAGACGTGGAGGGGCTGGCATTCCAGCCTTGCTGAGCTGTCTTATTTAGGAATGTGGCTGGTTGCCCATTGAAGTTGTGATCTTACCGCAGCCCTCAGGGATCGTACAATCACCCTTGGGTGACAGATCTTGATTCGGCAGCAAAGAACAGGTAACTTGATACCAGAACAACCTGGAAGAGGACATTTGAGGACGATGAGTACAATACTTCTTCGTTCCGCGCTGCATTATCTATTTGTCTGCTGGGATTTCCCCATTCCAGTCCACCAATCCGGCTTTGTTACAAATGCTGTGACTCAACATCCGCAAACAACATGATCGTGATACCCGCATGCGGACATCAGAATGACCCGGAACAAAGCTGCTGCTTTCACACTCGCTATTCTATTCATATAGTCCTGTCTTAATATTTTTTCATTGTCTTTATCTCTATCACTTTCACTACCTGTGAAGTTCGCCGCGCTTCCTCCGTCACAGAATATTGCTTGCCTCAGGAAGTCTCCCTCCTTTCTCAAGCTGATCTTCTCCCTCCAGCGGAGGGACTGTCGATATGGCACCGGTAACAAGAAGGAAATCAGCTTCGGCACCAATCAAGAACGATAGCCATGAGGCTAAGACTAAGAAAACCCGAAAAAGCCCTCTATCCCCACTCAAGAGTGCTATCAAACGCCGACCGCAACCACCGGTGAGAACCAGAAGGGTTGCTTTTCAGGCCGAAGATGATGAAAAGACGGTCCGCGCCCATCTTCCAACCACACCGCACCCAATACTTCATCAAATGCAGTCCCCACCCTCGCAAGAGCCCTCCGCCTGGACATCCATTGACTGGAGTAAGAGGAAGGAACAGGAGAAACTCATGAAACGAGCGCAAAGAGTCCTTGGTGCAAGGAATAAGAAGAATGCTAGGCTGCCAACACCGCCCCAGAGTCCTAGCGGCGGCAGGGCAAGTCCTTTTCACGAGCTGGAACGAAATGAGAAAAGCGCAGAGAGCGCGGAGCAATTATTGGCGAGGCTTGACACATCAACTGAAGCAGCAGAGTCGCCTAGAGAGGCTGGCTTTGTAAGACCGACCTCCAGACACGTCGACCTGGTAAGAGACGACATTCCAGGTGAGCTAGAACTGCCAGCCACCATCGACAACATCTTGGTCGAGCCGACCGCCGATATCAAGATGGAGGAGGTATGCACGGCTTTCGACTTCCTGAAGACACAGATTCAACGTCACGCTCGAGAGGTCTACGGTTATCATGCGCCTGCTAAAGATCAGGCTCTGCCCTCTTTGACCCACCTCAAGGTAAAACACCGAGAGCTCTTCCAGTATATCCGATACGTGGCAGATGGTGACCAATATGGCTGGGATAAGCTCATCCAAACCGGTAGCCAGCGCGAAAACCTTGTCTATGCGATTGTCTCTCGCGCCCTCATCTCGTATGTCTTTGATGCTGAGCTGTTTGGGGCCTCCCAGGAACATCACGAGGCACTTCTAGAGATGTGTCGAGAATATCTCCACTATGACGCCTTCGTCCGTAACGGTCATCGCGCAGAGATCATTTCTTCCATCCTCCTCGACGAAGCCAAGAAGGACTCTGACTCCGGCGAGTCCCCGTACGCCTACTTCTCCACCGCCATCATCTCCCTCGAACGCCGCATCAATCTGCTACTCCAGCCTCTTCGGCGGGCCAGATCTGCAGCCTCACCCCAGAGCCCCGAAGCATCACTTCACTCAATCCTCCAAGCCGCCCTAAAGGTCCACCTAGCAATCCGTCTCTCCGGCTCAAACGGCACCGTCTACCGCTTTCAACATCCACACAAACTGCAACCCTGGGACGCCATGAACATGAACTGCATCAACCAACGGAAAACGGACCTGACCGTTCACGACGGCGAAGAACCTCTCGTCAAGATATCCTGTTTTCCAGCCGTCTTCGCCACCGTGCCTAGCGGGCCCAACCTCGAGCATTTCACAGACCCGGACTTCGTGGAAGACTGGAAGAACACTGCGGATCCGGACCAGGAGGACGGGGAGGGGAAACCGCTCATTACGGAGTACCCCATCACGCTGGCGGATGTGGTGCTTGAGAACACGCCCATGACGGATCGCTCGGGGTTCGTCTCCTTGGATCAGACGATGCGGAGGGAGCAGTTGGCAATGTCGGACCAAGCCTTCCTCGAGCTCACTGGGATCAACCGCAAGAAAGTCGCTCGCATCAACAAGATGGCCAAACGTACCAGAAAGGCCATGAAAGGGGTGAGTGTCGGCTTGGCTACCGCGCTGGCCGGTTGGTATCTATACCGATATAAAGAGAATATCGCGCCGGCCTTGGATGGCTTGCTAAAGAAGATCCCAGCGGAATCCTTGCTGGGTGGTATTGCGGCGACGGCGACGGCGACGGCAACAGCAACGGCAACGGCGACGGCAACAACAACGGCAACAACAACGACGTCACCGAAGCCAACGATCACCGTGATCAAACCGACCACCATGACCGTCACGCCGGAGACGGTAGTGAAGGGGGCGGCTGCGGCAAATGTCACTCCTCCCTGAGCATGCTTCGTCCGCGATCAGGCCGCCTGCTTAAGTCTCCACAGCAGAAGCATCGAGCAGACCAAGACTCTCGGTCGCCAGGCCGCAGCCATCAGCACATCCACTCTATACAGCGTTCTCCCAGCCTGCCCACTACCTGATCGCCAGTCTACCAAGCCGGCCACCGTTCTCATCGCCAGCGCACCCCCGCATGCAAACCAGCATCCTCGCATCTGACCTCTTCCATTCTCATATCTCCCCGTGCCAACTGCACCTATCTAGGCCCGCTTCCAGAGTGGACGCGCGAATTTCAACTTCATGGGAGTCGGAACGCTATTCTAGACATCTAAGACCCCATCCCAGATCTTCTGAGCGGGTTGATTAATAGCTGGGCCGTTACCTTGCCCGTACCGCTGCCCGTGCCCGTGCCCGTGCCCGTGCTCGTACCCGTGCTCATGTCATATCACCACTAGCATCACTGGTCACGTTATGCTCCGACTCATCATCGAAAAGTATGTCAGCCATGCTCAGTACCGGAATACTCATCCCCCACCCGGCCATCCAAGGCGCTGCCTCCAGTGTCCTAACCGCTCTCCAGCCTCAGTTCCCGATCGATCAACGAGCCAAAGAGCCCCGGTCACCACTCGTCCCAGCCACTGACCCCTCGCCAAACCAGATATCAACCCCTCCACACCACAACCACCAGTCACTAACTAGTAATGCAGTAGCACCGGCTCAAACCCAAGAATCACATCCCCAAGCCCCTCAGCTACTACTGCAAGCACCTGTCAGCATGACAACGCCATGCCGCCTTTCACACCTCATCCAACAGGTTCCAACAAGTGTTAGGTGGGGTGGTTATCAGGGCATGAACACACTCAGTACTTCAGAGATATTGCACCTCGACGAACATGCCCCGTAGCGACCGCCAGACCGGGAGATGGTTGGTTGTTAGCGACTCGAGCTTGGGAAGTAGTCCAAGCGCACAGCCTTCTTGGAGGTGTTATGGAGTGCTGCTGCTGCTGCTGTTGATCGGATGTCGTGATTGTGGATTGTGGATCGGGTACGCACTAAGTTAATTAAATCAGACGATGGCTATGCTTCCGCTACTGGGAGATCGGGATATTAACAGTGGAAAGGGGTAACTTGGTGGTTGCTGGCTGGTTTGCTGGTTGTCGGTTGGCACTCGTATGGGATGGTGGAAGGGATAGCTCATTCCAACCACAATGACAGGCCCGGTAGGAATGGCGTAAGTAGTAGGACTTGGCTATTTCACATTCAACAGAGAAGCGAATCTACTCTGAAATCCTCCTTGAATCATCCATCCCAAGACGTATCAACTCCAAACGGCTTGCATACCTTACTGTGCCCGGAACCTGTTCTATCGATGTCGCCCATGTAACTGTGCAAAGCTGGATCTTGCAGTCCACAGATTGGGGTTTCACTCTAAGGAGAAGTGTTTGATTGTCTGGCAGATTTGGCCCTGCACACTTCTGAGCTGGAGGGAATTGCAATGCAGCTCGAGTGAACCTGATACGCAGAGAGTGGTACAGCAGGGGACAGCAACCTGACCAGCCGTCGTTGTGAGTGTCCCCTAGGAGACTCCTCGTATAAGATGGGTGCAGAGAACAGATCAAGACCACACCCCGCGTGCACATGCAGAACTCGAGTGTTGGCATGACCCATCAGGGGGGAATGGCCATAAGCTGGGCTATTCTGAAGAGTTTTCTGGGTCCCAAGCATCACCACAAACCTGTCACATCTTGTGTGATTGCCTGCCAGGAGAATTCATACCGCCAATCGACAAGTCGCACCATACACCGGATACTCAGCGCTAAGACGACATCCTCACAACCAATCCCCGTCCAGCTCCTGACCAACAAGCTTCGTCAGCTCCAAGACACTTTTCTTCGATCTCATACTCTGCATCTCCGCTCTAGAAGCCGCCTGCTTGGCTTCCTCGGTGGCTTTCTCGGCATTGCGAGCACCGGTCACCGCTTCCACCATCAGTTCCGCGTACTGAAAGAAATAATTAGCATTACTTGCACAGTAAGAGTCGGCTTTAACCTTACCTGCATCAGTTTGTTCCGCTTAAAAGCATCAGACTCCTCTCTTGCTGTATCTAGGACGCGCATTGCAAGATCGGTGGCCTGGCGGTACTCGTGTGTGTCAAGGACAGGGTTCTGAGAGAGAGTGACTCTGCAGGTCGCGGGTCGCGGGAAGGCGTCCTTGGGAGTTGGAACCATAGTGACTCCGCCATGAGCTCCTTTGTTCGAACCATGTCTGGCCGGCAGTGTTCGAGAGTGATAGTTTGGGTATGGACTGCCGTTGACAGTCACAGTAGCGTGTTTCGCTTGAAGGTCAGAAACCTTGGTCTTTACCGTAGCAGCAGCAGAAGTTTCGAGGGATCGCTTATTGAACAAGCCTTTGATGTTGGAAAGCATGCCCTTCGCGCTCGAAAACTGTGGCCTACTTCCCTCTCGCGCAGCCGGAGTCGATACTTGCGATTGGGCAGGGTCTTTTAGCTCGTGTACTGAGTTGCGCAAGGTTTCAGGGTCGATGGTCATACTCTTTGGAAGCGAAAAGTCTTCCGAGAGACGGCGTGGATGGGCAGACTCAAAGCGATTGGGGAGTCCACGAGTAGAAAAGTAATTAATTTGTGCACGAGACCGAACCGACACGTCGGGTGTATTGTTCCGTGACGAAGTTCGAGGTGGAAACTGAGCACTGTTTTGCACTGGAGAACGAAGGCTGTTCGGCTTTGCAGGCAGCGAGCTCTTCTCTACTGGGACAGAACCAACATCGCCTCTAGTCGATCTATGGCTAGGTTCGAAGTGCTGTTTCTTACTGGCAGGACCCATTGAACCTGCTGCTGCAGACCGGCTTCCTCGGCCGTTGCTGCCTGCAGACATTGACTTCTGGTCGGCAAACGCTGCAATATGGGGACCTTGCGGTTGAGGGGTCCATGAATCTCCTCCCATGTTCGAATATTGCTTGACGGGACGGAGATCAGCTGAACTTTGTGGCAGGGAGGTTAAAGGCCAGTCAAGCCGACCGCTAGGAGTAGGTTTTCGAGCAATCTTATGCGCGCTTGTCTTTCTCTTGTCATCGCATGCTGAGAATGGGTCTTCGGAAATTGAAGAATCGGCTTGAGCAGTGCCACTTTGCGGCTGCGACGACGAGCCACTGAGCTCTTTGGCATTACTTGTCTCAGCAACTTGGACTTTGCGTTCATGACTAGTCAAAGAGCGTGTGGTGGTGCTTCGTGAGAGTGGTACATTACCATTCAACAGCCCTTCAGCTGATTTACGTAGCTCTTTAACGAGTGCTGACCGGCGGAGATCTGGCACGCTATTGTGTTTTCGAGCTGACGCATCATCGTCATCGTACTCCTGTTCAGAACCATGTCCCATGATGATGTTCTCAGCCGAATCTGAGATGCGTAGGATTGGACCATGCTCCGGAGCTGTCGCAGAAAGTCGCTTGACGCGATTGTAGGACTTATTGCTCCCCTCTCTCTGACGAGCAGTACCGGATTGTATATTGTCGACGGACGCGGATTTAGCTGCTGGAAGATTGTCCACCTGATGATTGCCAACGGTGGTCGCAGGACGAGAGTCGACGGTTGTAGGAGGCGCCGATTCCTCCTGTTCCCCTGGAGAAGCGGCGTCGACTACTAAACTCTTCTTTGATCTTCCATTTTCGATACACTGGCCAGTTTTCTTATCTTGATCAGCAAAATTGGAACCCCATAGAACCTGTTTATCTTCTTGATTATCAGGTGCTTCGTCTGTATCCAAGTCGCCGTCAGATTTATGTTCGACTGATAAACGTTTGCTCCTCTTCTCCTTCGGCAGCTTCCTTACCACGATCTCACTTTCACTTTCTGCATCTTGACGTAGTTGAAACTTGTGGCGAGGACGAGGAATGGAGCTTCTTCTACTTCCATCGTGCCTAGATTTGGATGACTGCTTGATAGCGATCAGCGACGGATTGGCCTGCGTTGTGACGTCGGCAACATCAATGGTATGATCAGCAGTATGGACGTTGGCTTGCTCGGTCATTTTGCTTACGCCGCTGGACAGATGATCATGCTTGCCGCGAAGAGATCGTTGCACGTGAACCGAGACTGGCTTGTACGGGGAGGGTGTCCTGCTGGCAGACCTTCGAGGGCTCTTAGAGCTACGGACTGGTCCTGGAGTAGACAGAGGTTTTGGCAATCTTGAAACCCTTAATCTGCCGCCACTTTGGAAGGATGGAGCATGTTGGATAAGAGGGGAAGAGAAATCGACATTGGCGGTTGTTGCGACTCCTGCGGGTGTATATGTGTTCTTCGGGACAGTGTTAGGAGAAGTCAACTCTGGAACAGGTGCATGATCCTTAGCAGGCTTTTCCGCAAGTTTGGGAAATTCCGCCGTAACTGTGCTGTTCAGCTGCTGAATAGAAGTTGCATCCTCATGGCTTCCTTGCCGCAAGATGTGAGGTTCGACACCGGCGATGTCAGGTTGATGTTGAGACTCGACGATGCGCTGATGCTCAACGTGAGAAAACTGAGGGTTTGGTCCAGATCGATTGGCCATTAAACTTTCAGCCTGGGCTGAGGCATCACCGCGAGCCGTCTCTGGAGTAGTGATCGGAGTTGTTCGTCGTGAAGGTGACAAGGTGGGCCATTCTTCTTCTACCTTTTCTCCTGGTGATGGAGATAAGGATCTTCGCAGCGGCTTTTCGCCAGCATCGATCAAAGAACGTCGGACAATAGGCGACCCGGTGCGGATGGTTGCAACAGGAAGGCTGGGCAGCGGCTTGTCAGGGGCAGTTGGCTTTTCCTGGTGAACGCTTTCATGGATGTCCTTGGCAGGCACCATAGGTGAGGTCTCGGAGATTCCATTTTCTTTCTTCTGTGACTGATTAGAGCCTGCATCGTAACAGGTAAGACAACTTACAGCGTTGATAGAATGCATCTCTTCAGACGCTAGGGCAGGAAGGTTCGGAGAACCGCTCCAAGGGCTTTCTGTATCCTGAACGCCATGTTAGCAAGCCGAGGATGGCCACTGCCAGAATATGCATACCTTAGATGCAAGTTTGTTTCTTGCCTTGCCTGCTGCTGACTTCTGCGGCGAAAGGAGCTTGTAGACTCTTCCCTCTTTTTTGGATCGCGGGATTCCGGGGACAATACCCACACGTTTCGCAGCTGAAGTCATCCAAGCCTTGCGCCTGCCAGTACTTGAGACTGTCGGAGGTGTCGAAGCACGGGGCTCAGGCGTAGACACTTGAGCTCGCGAAGCAGCAGTGGGAGTCATGTAACGGGGGTTGACACGCGCAGCTATGTTCTTACGCTGATCGCGCTCTTCTCGAAATGCCAGTGGAGATTGAAAGGAACCACGCTGGTCAGCAGGGCGTTTACTATGCTGCGGGTGATTTGGATCTGCAGAATTATCGAATGATGTGTCCATACCGGCCAAATACGAGAGAAACGGTAGGTTCGAGTATGGCAGCTTGAAAGAATCATCTAAGAAGGATGGGAAACTGAGCCAGGATGATGATTTATCAAGGGCAAGGCTCCGCGTCTGAAGCCCCCTCCAAGGTGGTGATAGATGAAAGGATACTGACTTGAATTTCTAAAAGCAGCATTAGACATAAACAAACCACAGGTCGGCAGGCCAGTAATGCAGATTCAGATACTTCTGGTCACCTGAACACCTCATACACAAGCAATAAGGTTGCGGTGTTTGCCAGAATGAAAAGTCTTTGCAACCGCAAACACATGGAGAAATGTTGTTGCCCAATTACTACACGTCCTCACCTGAAGGCTTTCCTCTGCTTCTTCACCAACGCAGAACAGTTCTAGGGTTTTCCAAGCCTTCTCGATAATGTCATCCTCCCTTGTGAGGCCAAACTCTCTGAGGTACCGGTGCGCGAGTAGTGATAGTCTTTTGTTCCATTGGCTATCCTCCAGTCGCCTCGTTACCTTCACCCGGGCTGTGTTAGGAATACAGTAGCCTTTCGCCCACTTTGAGAATCACGTACTGGCAGCAGGAGATCTAATGGGCTCTCTGGCGGGTCGAGCAGTGCAGGCATTGTCCTTCTCTTGGAGCTGGCAAGCCACGCTTGTGGCGAGGGCATGGGATCATAGGCATGGGAAAGCGCATTGAGGTCTGTCAGAGTACTATAGCGGGAGAAAGGGTCGACGCTGGTAGAGTATGAAGGATGGAGGAGCTGGGCAGTCATACTGGGATCCGAAGAGCTGTATTCATCCCAACTTCAAGCAACGCTCAGCGAGCACATCATGAAGGCTGGTGGACTGGAAGAAGTTGAAAAGAGACGTCGATGCCAAGCTTCTCGGGTGCGTGGTTCACTGCGTATAGGATTAAAGGTGCAGCTGTGGGCAAGAGCGACCAAATCTGAGAGACGTCATGATGCTAGTACTAGTAGTACTGGCTGAAGTTGACACAGATCTCAGGCCAACTCACTGGGTTGGTTTAAGCATCTCAATCTTGGTAACAAGTGCCAGACAGACATGGAGGACTCTACCTGTATTGTGTGCTTCACTCCGCCTCCGCTCCACCAGATCCTCGCTTGCCCTGTTCACCTCCCGGTTGATCTTCCAACTTCCCACTCAAATCACCAATATCTCACTGTTCTCGAAGTCCCCTTGCAGAAAAATAGTGGGTGAGATGATGGGATCATTTCAGCCACTATTCTAGTGGCTTCGCAACGAAGTCGAACCGCGGGTTGTGAAGAGCGTTTGTTGGTTGTCAGCATGGCCATGACCACTGCCGCCCCTGCCTAGGCGTCTCGTCTGCATACAGCTATAACTCGCAAGACTTGTTGAGGGGGGAGCCTAGGGTTGAATGGCTAGACCAAGTTCGTTAAAGTAGCCTAAAAAAGGCTGGTGTAACTATGTAGCTTTGCTCAACCTTCTCCAGTATCCGCAAGAGAGTCCTTCAGATCTGTCATAGGTGCATTACCAGTGCCTGACCACATGCTAGTGACCCCCATGTTCTCGAGACCGTCCTCTTCTGGCCAGGGCTCCATCTCGTTCAGCTCGTCCTCGAGTTCACCATTTTGGTCGTTACTGACAGAGCCAACGGTCTTTTTCTTCCCTGTAGACGTTGTATTTTTCACAATCACGACGTCCCCATTCCAGACGTGGCACATCTTGACCACTTCTCCGCAACGCAAACAGGTCCAGCCTTCTCCCTCCTCAGCCTCCAATTTTGTAGCTATGCAGACAAAGCAGTAAACACATCCACAGGGAACAGTCTGGTAAGGATTCACGATATCGGTAGTGGCTGAACCTGTCATTCCCATGCCATTAGCACCCGCGTTCATGCCCAAGAGTTCTGTCTCCGACGTGTTGACGGGGTTCTGGTCCTGATAGCAGATGGCGCAGGTGCTCTCAGGAAGATGTGCTAGTGGTCCACTCTTCTCTAGCACTGTATCCGCGTCAACGTCATCGCCGGAGGCACGAAGCGCGAGTTTGGTCTTTCTCCATGCGCGACCAAGCCATCTACGCCACCGACTGATGCCTACCAGAGGCAGCAAAAAGAGCAAGAACTCGGTAAATGCATGCCAGACAAGTTGTCTATTGAGATACTCGAAGGAAACCTCCCGACTGACTTGGGTCGAAGGAGGAGTGAGCCGAAGTCGGAGAAGGCGATCAGTGAGAGTCCGATAGCGACCGTTGACCAGAAAGACAAGAAAAGAGAGGAACGCGGCGACAGAGTGAGCTGTAGATAGCCATGAGGTCAGGCGCACAGCAAGCTGCATGGGGTCGGAGGGAGTGGAATAGCCAGCGCCATGATCCAGCAGCCAGCTTTCCCATTTCTCCCAGCCATATCTCCCGAGCACTGTGAGAGCTCCATACAAACTCTTCTGCCAGCGTGATGGCCGGGGTGGAACGAGGCTTTTGCTACGCGCATCCGTGTACCGCAGATTCTGCAACACAGCACCGTACGAGGCATCGTGGTCCCATATTGAAAGCTTGAAAAGAATGGCCCGCAAGGCCAATAATAATTCTTGCGACCAATCATCAGCAAGGTGTGTCCCAAAGTACTTCAATGCTTCCCCCGCTTGGCCTTTGAGCAGGTCAAGAAGCTCTTCATCCAGCAATTCAGCATCAACTTGGCCAACACGGTATGCCGGTCTCGTGCCTTCTCGACCTTGCAAAATCGTCCAGAGCGACTGTAGTGGGCCTGAAGCTCGGCTTATAGGGAGGGGTAGCCTAGAGATTGTGGAAGGGAATGCGTGCGACTGGTGGGCTTGAAGACGAGCGCGTTCAGCTGCTTCTCTAGCAGCGCGCCTCGCAAGCACACGCTCTTGAGCGGCTGCGAAATTGATTGATGCCATTACAGTATCATGCTGCGTCGAGTGAAATGTCTCAGCGGCTTCAGAATTACCTGCTCTGCATGGTCAGACTGTACTCGAGGAATGCAACAGCAGTGGGTATACCTGAATACTACTTACTACTAACTACGTAGTACTTAGTAAATACTAAGTTGGTTAAGTTCAATAGCAAACAACCTCGGCTGAGGCTGTCGGGCTGGCGGCCGCGATGATCAGCCGAACTTGTCCCGGAGCAACCACTGCCACTGACACGCACCGCATGGCCGCGAAGAAGATCGCCTTGACAGTGAAGGAGGACCCGGAAAAAGAAAGAATAACTAGAAGAAGAAGAAAGCACATTGCTGTGGAATGCTCTTGACTTCTGGCTTCCATGGATGCACGCACCAGGCAGCAAGATCATCAAGACCATCAAGACCATCAGAGATAAGGCCCAATGCTTATGCCAACATCACCATGATTTCTTCTAGTACCCATAGGAACGTGATAATCCACATATAGAGCTCCTAGCGACGCATTGCTTGTCCTGTTAGCCACTTGTGATGAGCGCTGAATGCCCACATCTTGAGCATCTTGGTATCTCTTAAATCTTGGAACATCCCCTGGCTGGCAAGATGCCTCATTTCACGGTCGAGGCCGCGGGAGAAGCGAGCCCTATGACTGAGAATCTCGTCTTCAGAACTCTGGAGCGTGCCTCAGGACCGAATGCACAATTCATCCAGACTGCTACCCAACAGCTGTCGAATTGGGAGACCCACGCCGGCTATTACTCTGCCCTCCAAGACGTGTATGCTAATCTCAACTACCACCAGAATATCCGGTTTCAGGCCATCATCCAACTCAAAAATGGTATCGATAAGTATTGGCGCAAAACATCCTCCCATGTCATCAGCAAGCAGGAAAAGCTCAAAATACGCACCAAGGCTGTTGATGCTGGGATACGCGAGCCAGTGCCTCAGCTTGCGCTTCAAAATGCTCTCATGGTTGCTAAGATTGTGAGATATGAGTTTCCTCATGACTGGCCTGACATCATCACGCTTCTCATCCATCACATTCGGCAGCCTCTCCCAAGCTCTCAAAATCTTTCCAACGTCCTCAATCTGACGCTTCAGATCATCAAAGAACTTGCTACCGCTCGACTGCAGCGCTCCCGAACCAGCCTTAGACAAGCAGCGCCGGAACTCTTTCACGTTCTTGGGACTCTCTATGCAGGCCATTCATATCGATGGATACCCTTCATTCAGAACGGACAGGACAGTGGACCCTTCACCACGGACAGCATGGTCGTGAGCTACTGCGCGCTCAAGACTATCAGACGCCTCATCATTGCTGGCTTTGAGCATCCTCATCGAGACAAGGACGTGGAGCAGTTTTGGGTGGTCCTTCAGCAGCAATTAGGGGAATTCTGGTCAATCGCGCAATCCGATCGGATCAAGGAAGGAGAATCGCCCTCCAAGGAAATCGTTATGAAGCATCTCCTGCAGCTCTCGAAGCTACATCTGGAAATGGCGCGAACTCACCCTGCAGCTTTTGCCCTCCTCCCTGGCTGCGTCAATCTCCTTCAGAGCTACTGGAGTCTCGTTAAGACCTTGGGTAAGCAGTGCGTGGACGAAATGTCTACAAATGCTTCGAGGGACTGGAGTGTGCGGGAATCCGGGGAAAGGGTTGATGAGATACCCCCGCTGGAAAGACTAGCATTGAAGGGACTACTTCTGTTTCGAGCCATTCTGAAGCTGGCCTTTAATCCTGTCCAAACTTTCAAGTATCAGCATGCTGAAGACAAAGAAGAACGGAAGCAGTCAGTCGACCTCATTAAATCCGACATCTTGGTTGACTCTTTCGTACTGGAGGTACTGGAGGTTCTGATCACCCAATTCTTCGTGCTTCGACCGTCTGATCTTCGGGAGTGGGAGGAGGAGCCAAGCGAATGGGAGAAGCGAGAAGAGGAGATTACGGAAGCGTGGGAATTTTCTCTTCGGTCATGCTCAGAGAAACTCTTCCTAGACCTCATGATCAACTACAAGGAAGTGCTGGTCCCAAGGTTGCTCGAAGTCTTCTATCGCTACGCATCGCTAGACAACAACGATGTGTTCCTCAAAGACTCCCTGTACACTGCTGTGGGACTGGCAGCTCCAGTCCTGAACGACAAATTCGACTTCAACGACTTTCTCAAATCGACCTTGCTACCTGAATCTCAGCTCTCACGTCCACAATACAACCTCCTCCGTCGTCGAATTGCAATTCTACTTGGGCAGTGGACGCCTGTCATACCGGAGACGATGAACAAGCCGATCGTTTACCAAGTATTTGCGCGGCTACTCGGTGTTGATGAGTTGAACGATCAAGTAGTTCGTGTCACCGCAGGCCGGCAGCTTCGACCTGTCTTGGAGCCCTTCGAATTTGCCTATGATGAGTTCGCGCCTTATGCGACCACAATCTTTCAAAGCCTCATGGTATTAATTCGAGAGACGGAGCTCGTCGACACCAAAATGGCACTTCTAGAGACAGTTCGCGTCGCGGTGCACAAAATGGAGGCTCATGTCGAGCCGTTCTCCAATAGTATCATGGAAATGTTGCCCACACTTTGGCTTGCCAGCGGCGACGAACATCTGATGAAACAAGCCATCCTGACCATGATCACAGCCATCACTACAGCTTTGACCAAGCAGAGTTTGAAGTACCAGTCGGACATCATTCCTCTCATCCGTGACTCGGTCCAGCCAAATTCCGAATCGCTGGTATATCTATTGGAGGAAGCGCTGGACCTCTGGTCGGCGATGATGCAGCAAACGCCGTCCAGCAATCCCGCGCCTTCTGAAGAGCTACTGTCATTGAGCAGTTGCCTACTGCCACTCTTAGACCTAGGTTCTGATTCGCTACGTCTAGGCTTGGACATCGTTGAATCGTATATTTTAATCTCACCAAGGACGATACTCACCCCTCCGTTTCTCGGACCTCTGCTCTCATCACTGAGCTTGTTGATCGGCAGCCAGAACACTGGAATTGGTTCGCCGCGACGGGAGATTCCTCGAATTACTCAATTACTGGAAACACTTATCAAGACGTTGTCGGTACCTCGCCACTTTCCCAACAAAGCAATGCAGCTCCACGCCGCCCAGCACCTCATCTCGAATACCATTGAGACATCCTTCCTTCAATCCTTCCTATCATTACTCAAAGAAGCATACGACTATCACCAGGACCCACGACCCTCCCGACCGACGCCAGCGATCATCGGTCCCACCGAAACGGAGCTCTTCTCGGTCCTTGCACGTTTAGCCCTCATCAGTCCCAATCTCTTCCTCGAAGCAGTCACTGCCGCTGGCGGCGATAGAACAGTCACATGGCTCATCTCAGAATGGATCACGCACTTCGACAACATTGGTGATGTCTACCGCAAGAAACTCCACGCTCTGGCTATCACGAATCTCTTCTCGATCAGCAAACCGCCTCCAGCGTTCATGCTCGAGCAGCTGCAATCCATGCTGAGCATCTGGACCGACATCATCACCGAGCTCGGCGAAGACGCACCTGAAGAGACCAAGCGCGATTATTTATGGCAGCCATGGAATGCCAGCGAGCCATCTGGACCGACGGGTGAATGGGCAGAACAAAATGAGGCGCCGGAGGAGGAACGGAAGAGAGAGGTGGCGAGGGTGGATCCGACGAGTATGATCAACATGCGGGATTGTGTAAGGGAAACGATTGAGGGCGTTATAACTGGGGTTGGCGGGTCGGACACCTTTCGAAACGAGTGGTTGAGCAGGGTGGACGGCGCGGTGGTTAATGCTTTTGCTGCGCTGGGACTGCTTTGAGCACGATGAGGCAGGCCTCTGTGGTAGATCCCATTTTGGTTGGGAAGATGTGTGTACCGGCATTGACGAGTGATGGAATCACCAGACTGAGTGCGGAATGATTCTCCGAGCCATCGGCGGTCGAAGCGAGTTCTTCTCTGGCGGCGGCTCTCTGCCTCTATGCTTACGAATCAAAACGCCCTCCATAGTTAGATAGCCTTCTCTGATAGTGCTGACGCCTGAAATGCCTTGATGACCATGGTGCGCCAGCATGTGCAGATACTGGGCCTCGAAGGGTGTAACCACCTCAACTCCGCCTCACCCATTCGTGCCACACAAGATGATGTGTTGAATCACGCATCCAGCATATCCTCATCCTCGCCTCGCCTCCCACCACCAGCACCGCCTCCTTCATCTCCGAAGACATCCTCCATCGTCGGCTCGGCATCTTCATCTCCGTCGCCCTCGGCCATGCGCATCGCTTCACCGGCGTCAAGTCCTCCCTCTCCTTGCTGTAGTGGTATCTCGACGTCCTCCCCCTCACTATCGCTCAGTGATGAGAGCAGAGGTCCGAGAAACGGAGGGGTGAGTATCGTCCTTGGTGAGATTAAAATATACGATTCAACGATGTCCAAGCCTAGACGTAGCGAATCAGAACCTAGGTCTAAGAGTGGCAGTAGGCAACTGCTCAATGACAGTAGCTCTTCAGAAGGCGCGGGATTGCTGGACGGCGTTTGCTGCATCATCGCCGACCAGAGGTCCAGCGCTTCCTCCTCTTCGTATATTCTCCGCATGCTTTGTATACCCCAGTCCTCTCCGCTTGTCTGCCTCTTGATCCTTCGGCAACGCGACCATAACACGAGATCGTAAGGACGCGGATAGTAGTGAAAGGAGGACAAGAGCTCGGTCAAGTTTGGTGTGCTGATGCCTTTACCGTTATGGCCTAATATGGTTTAGGTTTTTCCCTTTGGCTGCTGCGTACCTAAGTCTCTGTCTGGAGTCTGGAGGAATATATAATAATTATTAGGTAGCTAAAGATACAAGCTCAGTGCCATCAGTGGAAATCGCAGTTATTCCGTCAAATAACAACCATACTAATATGATGAGACAAGCAAATTTAAACCATCCTCCGTACTATGATCATATTTTCAGCTTGATTCGTTGTAGATAGTAAGATTTCATTAGTTACGGACAACTTAGCTACGTATTCTGGTATACGCTAAGAGATCTTACGGTTACGTTACTTTCTAGCTCACTTTGATGGCTCTCCTAGGATTAATTTAAGAGGGCCTCTTCCCGCTAAGTAGTGTACTACGGCTACAGGCCTAATTTTTCTACCCCCCCCTGGTCAAAATATCTTACAAACATGTTTTTTACACGCCCCACCCTGTCAGCATCCCTGTTACTATTTTGCACGAATTTTGCTCATCATGCAAATACTACTCATATCACTCTGTACGCATTCTACTAATTCTGTATAAATATCAATGAGCATGATGATATGACGGCGCTATTAGATGCTTCATAGGATGCTGTATCTTTTGACTATCTCTTAAGAAGCTGCTTTAGTAGTGTAGACACAATGTCAAGCAGTTACAGATGCCAATGGAATGTAAAAACTTGATTTTGGAGACTAGTCCTATCTAGGCCACTTGTCAGGCATCTATACCTAATTCTATATAGTACGTTTTGTAC
Organism: Endocarpon pusillum Z07020; assembly: GCF_000464535.1. Lineage (NCBI taxonomy): Eukaryota > Fungi > Ascomycota > Eurotiomycetes > Verrucariales > Verrucariaceae > Endocarpon > Endocarpon pusillum. The sequence continues at coordinate 49,027 of NW_006916590.1, forward strand.
TAATACTAATCTTTTCAGCAGGGGGGGTAGAAAAATTAGGCCTGTAGCCGTAGTACACTACTTAGCGGGAAGAGGCCCTCTTAAATTAATCCTAGGAGAGCCATCAAAGTGAGCTAGAAAGTAACGTAACCGTAAGATCTCTTAGCGTATACCAGAATACGTAGCTAAGTTGTCCGTAACTAATGAAATCTTACTATCTACAACGAATCAAGCTGAAAATATGATCATAGTACGGAGGATGGTTTAAATTTGCTTGTCTCATCATATTAGTATGGTTGTTATTTGACGGAATAACTGCGATTTCCACTGATGGCACTGAGCTTGTATCTTTAGCTACCTAATAATTATTATATATTCCTCCAGACTCCAGACAGAGACTTAGGTACGCAGCAGCCAAAGGGAAAAACCTAAACCATATTAGGCCATAACGGTAAAGGCATCAGCACACCAAACTTGACCGAGCTCTTGTCCTCCTTTCACTACTATCCGCGTCCTTACGATCTCGTGTTATGGTCGCGTTGCCGAAGGATCAAGAGGCAGACGAAAGCGGAGAGGACTGGGGTATACAAAGCATGCGGAGAATATACGAAGAGATGGTTTTCTTGGTGCTAAAGTCTACAGGGAACGACGGGGTGTATAGGCGGGTGGGGCTGTGGGAGAAGTTGCGGACGGCGTTTAGTGATAAGGCGAAGGTGAGGCGAGAGATGGCTAGTATGGAGGGCTGGAGGGAACGGACTGTGACGATTATTTAGTGAGGAGAGGTGTTTTGATTAAGACTAGGAGCTTAGGGAAACAGATGAATATTATGGTCTATTAATGTACCAATATACAAGTAACTCCCTCCCTTAGAGCCTTGTCAGTATGCTGATAGCAAACAACAGTCATGAAGCTGCTGCTGCATGCAAGCTTACCAGGCTGGATGTCAGGCTGCTTTTCATGTCAAGTGAATAGCAAAACGCAGTCTATCGTCGCCTGTTGTCTGAAAACCTGGCGGCAGAGCTACTCCAGACTTGCCAATGAACCATCGCTATATCCCCAAACACGATGCCAGCAAACGGACCATTTCAAACCCCAAAACCCATCTATATACTCAACTGATCCTGCCCCAGTTCAACAACCATGTTAACAAGTCAACTTTTGGACCACTGCGGCCGGTTTCGTTATCCACTCCCCACTGGCGCTGCTCTTGCCTAAATCCCTTTCTTTCACAATAGCCGCGCTTTACCATTGAACAAGTTCAGTGTACTTAACCGCGTATCTATAATCATCTTAATGAACTTCTTTCTTTGTTGTTGCGGCCATAGCGTCCGGTTTCCACGATCAGCGTGTCCGTTTAGGGAACCACTCTGAACTGGTACATTCTTCGAACCAGCACATTCTTTGTATCAGTCCCATTCCTCGAACCTGTCCAGCCAGGCTGTGTAATGCAGGAGCTCGCTAAGAGTTTTCCTGAGAAATTCTTGACAATTCTTTCCAGAGGTTCGAACAAGAGATGAGTGGGAGATTAAATGAATCCTCACAGAATGCTTTTAAGCGCAAGAAAAATTCCACAGTTCAGACTGCCCAAAACATTAGCGGAGCTCTATGCTTGATTATTGGAAGATTACTAAGTCACCAGAGATAGAAGTAGACTAGAAGGATAAGATGTTAAGCAAGAAGAGATCGAGGTCGTTGTGTTATCACCCTTGAGTTTCCGACTCCTCCAACTATTAATTTATATATATGACTAACAGTCGGAATTTTATTTCAAGGTCGCGTGGCCTAATGGTTAAGGCGCTGGTTTTCGGCACCAGTCAGTAATCTTCTCCTCTTTGATCTACTGTCAACTGACTCCAACAAGGAGATTGAGCGTTCGAATCGCTCCGTGATCGATCCAGTTTTTGCTCTAGCAACGTTTTTGCAGCGAACGGTGAAAGATTAATACAAGTGGCATTCACAATGTCGTGGGGTGTGACGTGATTGTGGCCTAATGTGGACAGGTTGCTTGACGTTGAGATTTCTTCTTCTGTCAGGGTTTGGCATATGTATATACCAACAAGCAAGATGGCTTCTTTACAATAGTATTCTACGCGCTGAGGCATGTCCTCGGTGTATCACTTCGCCTGGATACCCCTATTCCCTATGAGACAGGCTCTCGACGCGCGCCTTGGCCTCGCTCACTCATTCCCCTCCTCGACAGCACCACAAGACCTAAAGCGCAGGTTAAAGCAGCCTTCCTCCACCCTCTAGGACGAAACCAGATTTGGCTGAGTAGAAAAATTGTTACGACTAATCTAGGCAGTTACACCGAGTTTTCTGCTGCGGGCCCCGGACGATTGGTGACTAACCTCTGCTGCTCACTTGCTCCCTGAGCCTCACCGTCGGCCCCCACCCCCACTCGCGCCCCATCTGTCTTATCTAACTACTTTAGACGATAGAACTCATCTTGGATCCCGGGGTCCCCCTTTGCGGACCTCCCTTCCCAATATCACCCGAGATTCCAATTGCGGTTGAGATATGCCCATAAGTATTAAAGCCTTGGGCTACGAATGATCTGAAAGAATGAATTCCTCCCCCAGGGGCGCGCGGCTCTCTACGAGATACCACGTACAGTTCTTGTACCTTTATCTTCCCGTGGTCGCGACTCAGTGTTGCCTGCACTCCTCGAGGCAGCAGACGACCGGCGTAAGTGGCAGCAGGTACCAGCAGGCAGAAATCAGTAGTGTAGGTACCTCTAGGCACCTCTAGGCAACGCAGATTTCGTCCATCCCTAACGCATTTCCACCAGCAGCACGCCAAGGCAACGAGCTCTTGACAACAGGGCAGCTTATGAACAATGTCCCCAACTGTCTCACTCTCAGAACATTATATGATCGCTCTGATCGCTTGCTAGTCCTCGCCTTTGCTCGCAGTCATCCACCACTTCCAGAGTCGCTTACGCGATACGCTGCCGTTTGATTTCCGACTTCGTTTTAGGTACGAAGGGAAGATCAGAAATTGACACAAACGGCCGCTTACTGATGTAGTGTATTAGCTGAAGGACGCGCTTTGGTGTCTCCCTGTAACTTCCCCTAGTTCTTCTCAAAGGTCGATGCCCTCGTTCTATAAGTCCAAGGGATCGTTACATCAACGGGACAAATCGTGCTGTACCTGGTCTACCCTCTGATAGACAATTCAAGCAACGAGACCGACGTTCTACATATTTTGGAGGGCCTCCCAATGTCCATCGCGGACTCTTTTCTACGAACCGAGTGTGATTGCCTGTTAGTTTGGTGCTTCCAGTGCAATTGATAGACAGCTTTCGACCGGGTGAGAAAATTTTCCTTCGCAGTCCTTGGGGTCCTGTATGCTGCTTCGCCAGTCTTCACTTATATTTCGAGCAGTATCAATTAACAAGTGCTCTCTCGCGTTCCAGACGAATGGAATAGAGGGTTCCTTCGGAATTGCGCCTCTGGGCTTTCCTTGACACAAGTCTTTGTGGCCCTCCTTCGTCGAGGGACGTCCATTTCACCCAGATGTACTCTGTACGTAGTACAGGGTCTGAACCCGTATAGAAACGCTCAAGTAGCTCATTACTGCGCGCTTCGACCTATCTAGCGAGAAAGTCAGATCTTCCCTTTCTTGGATTCATTTGTTGATTTACTGGACGGAGTAGCTCCTGAAAAAATCACACACAGGCAAACACCTAGTGCCGCCCGAGCGTGGGACACTGTCGCTCATCATTCTTCGAGCCGCTTCCTGCAATTGTTCCCCTTCAAACAAGGTGTTTAGGACCGCTAAATATGGTTGCACCATCCAGTGGCCGCTATCTTTGTAATCTGCAGTCTGATGCCTGAACAGCTTATGCACGCCTTCACGCGCCTATTGCAACAACTTTTCCAGATCATGGAAGATTGTCTCGCCAGTTTGTCTATCAACTGATGAACAGTGCCGAATACAATCCTCAAACAAATGGCGTAATTCAGCTTCAGGTCGATCTCCGGGTTTGGCAAAGCTGGATGAGACAGCAGTCAGGCAGGTTGCACTGCTTACGGTGTCATGTTCCCACTTTCAAACTTGTTGAGGTTTCTATTTCTATGGTTCATCCAACTCTAATGCCAGTAACTCAGTCTTCGCCCGCTCCAGTCATGATTTCCTCTGCGTTCTCTGTTGCTTTTGGTCTTTTTGGGAATTCAACGGGTTTGAAAAACTATCTGATGCGACGCCTGAGAGTTTCTTCTTAATGGCTGGAGTGGGTTCACCAAGGTAGTCGCCTGCCAAATCATCATCTTTCTCAGTGATAGCAGGACCATCAATTTCAAGGGAATCTCGGATTGAATCCTCCAGCGTTAACTGATCGATAGAGTCTCTACTAAGATAGCTTTCTCCCAAGCCATTGGCATCTTCTTCCAGTTCCTCATCTACTTCAACTTCTTCCTCTTCGCTGTCGGTAGCGGAAAAATCATCTAAGCCCTGTGGGGTATCGCGCCAGTAGTTGAAATCGGTGAAGTCCTCCCCGCCTTCCTTCACGAGCAGCGAGACCGGCGGAAAGAAGTGGTCAACCAGCTCGCGCATGCTAACGTAGCTGCTTCTGTACTTATTGAGACTCATCAGATCAAGTGAGACCTCTGCGTTTGAGTTGATGGTGAAGATCCTGGTGGATGGAATATTAACTGTTCGATAACTTAGAGCGTCTGTAAACCGGTTGCCAAAACCAGCATAAAATGGAGTGCTTCGGCCAGGAAAGAGACTGAGGATATCGCGGAGACAAGCCATCTTGAAGACTTCAGGCTTTCGTAAGTAGATCTCACGTCGAAGAGCGGCAATGGTTCTATCAGGGCTCATAATGACTGGCCCTTTTGGCAGCCTGTACCCATCTTGTACCACTCCATTGAGATAGGCTCTAGTTGTATCAGCTTGCCCAACGGAACGACTTGTCAGATAAAATATGTTGTATCCGTTGGTCACGATATCCGTGTAGAGCTTGGCGACTCCGATGTGTGTCCAATCTCGCCCGATCATATTCAGCACGTGGCCCAGTGCATCAGATTTGGTGATTGTCCCATCGATATCTGATATGACAATAGGCACATCATGACTCCAGTAGTACATATACGCTTGACACGTTGCTCGGTTCACTGTAAAGCTCATTGGGTTTTCCCCTGGTTTCAGCTTGAGTTCCTTAAGCTGATCGCTTGTCAGCCTGAGTGTCTTTGCATAGTTTCGGCTCTGTTCCGTGGGACTGGAGACTGGCGCGGGACTTTCTCTGGCTCCTGCTGACTGACTTCGATGATGAAGTTTCGGTGCTTGCGAGTTATTCAAGCTCTGGTCACTATCGCTGTGATATCCTGGGTCTGATGCAGCGTCACTAGTGAGAATTGTTGGGCCAAGACCCTGTGTGGTAGCTCTTCGGTTAGCTGCTTCCTTAGCTTCTTCACTGCTGTAAATCCATAGATTGCCATGCTCATCAGTGCCTATCAGAGAGCCAATATCATAGTTACCCTCCAATTCTTCCGAAAGAATCTTCCGCGCCACCACCTCGGCCCGAAGAGCGTCATCTTCACTAGACTTATATCCAGTCATGTCAAGCATCAAATCTCCACTATCAGTCACCCGCGATCTTATATTGGAGGAGGATAGCTTTTGGGAAAGCGTCATTGCACGATTGAGTGCTTCCCTTGGCTGTAGAGATGGCGGACATGACGGCCTCGGCTCTCTGTCTATCGGCAGCGTGTCCTTGGGTAATGAAGATGGTGCGCTCATCAGGCGCGCCGATTCGAAAGCGCGCAGATGATCTCTTGCAGATATTGAGAGAACCTCTTCCGAAGCTGACCGTTCTAGAGCTGCGGGAGGTAGTAGGCGCGGGTTGGGGAAGGATCTTGAGGTTGATTTCAGACCTTGATGCTCAGGAAATGACCCGTAACTTGCCACTGGTCCTTGCTCTTCAAAGATACTTGGTTCCTCTGTAGTCGCAGAATACAATTCTATGGTCGATGAATGATTCGACCTTGGCTTTTTGTCTTGCTGACTGATATCGAGAAATGTGGGCTCGGGTAGAGCTGTGGGGATGAGCTGCTCCGTGGAACTATTGGGAGGGCTACTTGCAGGAGACACCAGAGGAGAGGTCTGGAGAGACTCTGGAATGTCATCGGTTGTCTCGAATATAAAAAAAGCCTCGCCCCCTTCGCCTAGTTTCATCGAATAGTTTTGCTTCACACCGTTTACTTTGAACTCGACTTTCTTCTCATATGGCCGTAAGAGCGAGAACTTGCCAAAGCGTACATGGAATGGGGAGCACGCCAACGATCCATCTTCCTGCTCAATAACAATAACGTCAATCGCTCCGCTCAAAGTTGCTGGGTTTATGGAGTTCCAGGTCTTTGACACTGAGCCGCTGATGCTCCGAACGTATTGCATGTTAGGAGAAGGAGGCCTAAATTGGTGTCTCAAACAGACAATCAAGAACAAAGACGAAATTGGAGATATATAGTATCTCGTATCTCGTATAGCGTCTCACGCTTAGAATGCAGATCAGATGGTCAGGTTCCCAGCCAGGCACCAACAGAACCAACACACTTTGTCGAAGACGACGTGGCACCAAACTTAGAACTCGCGCAAGAGCTATTTTGCAAAAGCTCACGGCACTCAATAGAACCAGAAGTCTAGAGAAATACAAGTGGTGAGAAGGAAGAAAGTAGCAATGTCCCAAGTAGATGGTAGTACAGAGTACAACGGAATGAGTGATGTGTCTCCGTACCGGCAGCTGTCATGCCACACGCCCAACCTCAATCGCCGAACTTGGACCGGAGGACCTCCGGACCTCAACCGCCACAATGCCAAGCTCCTGTCACCGTTGACTGCCGACAAAAAGCCGGATGGAGTGCGCATCGCATGACAACGTGGGAGATCAGTCGATGAGTTTTGGTCGCGTCGGATGTCTTGAATGGAGTCACTCGCATGGCGACTCGAGCCTCCACTGACTGTCGTTGCCTATCAACCCGTGGTCCCACGAGCTCGTATGGCTCTGCTGCTAATCCTTTCGGTTGGCTGGGCCTTCATATGGTAAGCTGCTGAGATTTTGATCGCTGGGGAAGAGGGACGGGTGAGACGGGTGGACGAAAGCCCGCACAGCCTGCACAGATCTGTCGAAGCTTCTATGTCTATGCCCTCCTGCTGACCGTGCTTCTCTTAGGCTGCTATGGAGGGCATACCAGGTTATACAGACTCCGAACGAGATTCTCGTTGACAAGCTCGGTCTCGATATCCCACCTGCACCAGAGCTCATCCTTGAAGAAATACAGTCTCGGGAAGTACACATTGCTTGGAAACAACCAGAGCTTCCAAACTCGATTCACAAGCACATTGTACAAGTCAATGGCAAGAAGGGTTTGATTCACTACGCCTTCATCGCTATGGGTGCTGATTTGCTTCCCGCAGTTGGAGAGACCAAGCGGCCCGAGATTGCTATTGCTATACTCGATCTAGTGCCTGCGACTCTATACGACATACGTATTTTCACAGTGAGCGCAGCTGGTTTTCAAACACCAAGTCAGCCGCTGTACGTCCGGACTTTACCTTGCCCAAAGAACGAGGTCGAAAATGTGCCCGGAGACATTTTGCCCACCATTCGAGCCTTCTCTACCAAGGTCACGGCGGTGGTACCACCACTCTCAGCTCCAGGCATGTCTCGAGAAATTAGTGGTGGTCAGCTAACTGGACGTCGTCCAACAGCCGGCCGGAAACAATCTACGACAGGTCTTGGAACAGAACAGAGTTGTGCCACTAACGCAGAAGAATCGTCTCGCTCGCTATCAGAAGATGAATGTGAAACTACGTTTGCTCAACTGCAGGAACGCTTTCAGAAGGTGCAGCAGGACAATGAAGCAGCAGAAGCTCAGATACTTCAGGAGGAGAAAGAGTTCGAGGCTGCCATGAAGCAGCTCGAGAGCCGTCGCGATGAGCTCAAGCAAAGCCTGAAAGAACGAGACGAAGTGAGTAGTGACCTAAAGAAGCAAGTACACAAACTGGAAAGTGCAAACCGAACGGCGCAGAGTGAACGGTCCAAAAAGGAGAAACTGTTGCACCAGAGAGAAAACCAACGGAAGAAACGGCGGGATGAGGCCGCCAAGTGGGAGGTTCAAATTGCAACAATGACAGACGAAATTAATGGCATTGAAACACAGAAAGCTGCCCTGGAAAGAAGAACGGCAAGCTCGGTAGCAGAGCTCCAGCAAAATGTCGAAGATGAGCGAAAAGAAATCAGGAGTATTGAAGAAGACAACAACGAGAGAATAGCTCAGATAAAAGCTTTGGAAGAGGAAAGGAAGCGACTCAACCAAGACGAAGAAACAGATGAATCCAGGGAAGGAGACAGATTGGAAAGGGAAAAAGACCGACAGTGGCAGGAGACTCTCTATAAGTTAAATACCACCTACGCAACTCTTGCAAATACTGTTGCTCATGCCAAGATCGAGTTGGAACTCGTGAGAGAAAGGCTTGCATTTTTGCAACGTGCTCGGCACGCCAGCACGAACGCGACCTTTTCTTCAGTACCTCCACTAGACCTGGATGTTGTGCGTCAGGGTGGCAAGCAGCGACGAGCGCGGCAAAGAAGTTCTCTCGTGAGCAACATTTCGCCGCCAATAGGCACCTTCCCTAACCTTGACGCATTCGCGTCACCTGTGCCCTACAATAAGACCTCAAACGTATCTCCAACTTTCTCTCCTGGGACGACTTTTTTCAGCAGCACAAATGGGATGACTCTGATGGGCCCGCCGGACGCTATCGAACCGACCTCGAATGATGTTGAGGCACTGACCGGAGGCGCACCTATGAGTCCGAGGGCCGACTCCTTAATTCCTGCAAATCTTCTTGGAGATGAATCTGCAGATGAGCTACCTTCGGAAGATGTCAATGTGCCAACTCGGTCATCGAGCGCTGAAGGAGCTAGCCTTCGTGTCAATAGCAGTGGACAGTACACGCTCGCGAACGAGAGCCAGACCCAAGAAAAGGCGTCGCCGAAATCTTCTTCAAGCCGCTCTGCCAGCATTTTTACCAGTCCGCGTGAAAGCCTCAATAATCTTGCTGATGTTGATCGCAGATCGCTACATTCCGGACAAGTCTCGGTTCATAACACAGGAACCTCCGTAGGAGGTCTAAGCGGTTCACGAAACTTCGTGTCTGGAATTTTCGGTTTCAATCGCCAGCGGGGAAAGACAATTGCTGATGAACCGCCGATGCTTGGTGCATTGAAGATGGGCGAGAGTCAATCATTCCCTCGAAATTTCGGGGACGGCCTCGATCCGTTGGCGCGGAGAAGACGGCTCAGTTATGGGGGTAATTGGGCTGCTCCGGTGACCAATTTATTCCCGCGAAATGGCCCAGGAAGCGATGACAAGGAGAGCGGTCCAGCAAGGTTGTCATCAAGCCGAAGGGGATTCCCCAACCTTTTTTCATCTACCAAGCTCAACCCACCCACCTTACCAGGGGTTGGTAAGCCATCTGCGTCGTCTAGTGGCTATGACCAATTTGGTCCACGTAACGACTCTACCGAGTTTAGCACAAGCGTGAACGTGCGAGGTGATGCTTCATCTTCGCGGCCATCTTCAGTATACTCTTTCGAACGGCTACCGCGACCTTCGACGGATAGTCAGCCATTTGGCTGGGGTGCACTCGAGAGATCCAATCTTCGTGGTAGCCCTCTAGGACCGGATTGGTTAACATCTCACACGTGGTCGCGAACACATTCGCGTCGTCCATCCTTCTCGTACGGATCTACGGGCAATCTTTCAATGCAGTCACCACGAGAGGAGGACGTTTATGAGGAACCTAAAGGCCCGAGTAGACCTCTGCAGGACCCCATTGGAACGCGGCCCAAGTCTTCCCAGCGGCCCGTTACGCCAAAGCTAAATCCAGCAGCTCCATCCTTCACGACGTTGTTTGCAAGGAACAAGGACAAGTCCAAGGAGAAAGCCAAGTCTAAAGACATCGAAGCTCTGAAGCAAGGTGACCACGATCTACAACACGAGGATGCCTCTCCGCCAGAGTCGCGGAAGTCGAAGGACTCGAGGTCCATCGTAACGGCTGGCTCCATTGCGGATTCTCGTGAATCACTTGAGCGAACGACATCAGGCACACCTTCAGATACTACACCTTCAAAAGAGACGCTCATCCAGAAGATTACTCGCAAATCAAGCTCCAATAAGTTCAACTCGTGGAAAGAGAAGGGTGGGCTATTCTCACGTAAAGGTGAGCCATCAACGCCAGGTGAGATAGACGAAGATGTTTCTAGTGATGCTCAGCTTGGGCGAAGTTTGGAAAGTACCTCTACCAACCCGTCTGGTGAGAAGGAAAAGGAGAAGGGCAGTCGGTCTAGCCTGAGCTGGAACTTCATGAGAAAATCGAAAAAGGGGGAGAAGTCTGACTTGGCGGCCAGTGAAGTTAGCGAACTGAGTGAGAGGGCTAGTGAGACTGGAGATGAGGATGTTCATGAGTGTCAGTCTGCGATTGGGTAGCTGCAGAATAGACCGTCATGACAAAGGCGAACCTGTATGTGCCTCTGCAAGGGGGCTGCTTAACGCCCTGCCTCGTGTAATGTGTACTACGTAGTGTCACATTGCTCTATTGGTGATAACAGTACCCCTTCAGCTTTCCGTAAACTGAGCGACGATGAGTCACTACTGTTTCTTCTCGAGGTTCAGTAGTCTACACTTTCTTAATCCTAAAAATACCCATTGACGAAGAATATCAGACATGGCTAACTCGAAGTAAATGATTTGCCTGGTGGTCATACTCGAGTAGAGTCTGACATTCCTACAGATACGAATACGTGAGGTCATTTGAGCAATCAGATACCCTGCTTCCTAATACATGGATAGTGGTTCGGATTGATGGGAGAGGTTTTCATTCGTATGTGCTTCACTCTCTTCATGCTTCCTACCATACTCTACGCTGTGCGATGCTGTGGTGTGCGAGTCCTCTGTCTTGTGTTTCCACCCTCACATATGCATCTTCTTCAAGCGGGTCTTCCACACTCGTCAACTGAATAGAGTGGCTGCTGTCATGTCATATAAACAGTATCCTAATATATTGTATCCACAAGTTTCTCGAACCGCTATAATTTCACAAAGCCAAATGATATCCGAGCTCTAAATCTCATGAACGCGGCTGCTTCTGCCGTGGTGAAAGAGATACCAGATCTCTGTATAGCTTACGGAGTCAGCGATGAATACAGGTAACATCATATCCGTTCCTGAGCACCCCTTCCTCCTGCCCATGTTCTCATGCACGGCCGGTATTGAATATTGTATCCAGTTTCATCTTCCACAAGACCACCACCCTCTTCGATCGCCGCTCATCGAAACTCCTCTCCACCATCGTCTCAACCTTCACCGCCTTCTACATCCACCTCTGGGGCGTCCACTTCCCTCCTAACATAGCGCTGCAGCCACCTCACCTCCCCACCTTCGACGCCCGCGCCATCTGCTATCCCACCCTAGCCAATCTTCGTGACTACCTCTCCTGGCGTCAGGTAGACTGCCATATCAACAATCTGTACAACACGACGTTCTGGGCGATGAGGCAGAAGGGCGGGATGGGGCCAAGGGAGGTGGAGGAGGAGCTGAAGGGTACGTTGGCGAGTGATAAGAATGAGATTCTTTGGGGAAGGTTTGGGATTAATTATAATGATGAGAAGGAGATATTTAAGAAGGGGAGTGTTGTCTTTTGCCAGGTAAGCACCGCGTGCGAGACTGTTTGCAGTTGAAGCAGTGGTTGTTAGGCGCTGCTGACAACTGGTATTAGTATGAGCTTGAAGAACCAGCAGAGGGGAGAGCAGATACGCTTGCACTAGAAGAGGATGGAGCATCAACGGCAGTTCCGGATACCGAGCCAAGTAAGACGCAGAAAGAGAGGGCGAAGAAAGTCCGGGCAAAGGCGAGCGTCGTGGTCAGACACATCGACATTATCAAGGATGACTTCTGGGAAAGGAGACCATGGATATCGAGTGGTAAACCTGGGAAGCCGCTTGCAGTCGAAGACCAATAATAGAGCATAGAAATGGGGATCTTTGCATTTCGTCGATTTCTAGGCGAATGCTTTCTGCCAGGATAGATTTCCTAAAGTATTACCGCCTTTCTAATTCCGTCTCCTGCTGTATCATCAATAAGGTTCCTCGCTCTTCTTGACCTCATAATCATGCATCATACTACAAAAATTTCGTTGAATATATCTTTATCAAGATGCCGCCTGCGCCTTGGCCAGCCGTTTTTGCTCCTTTCGTCTCTTCCGCTCCGCTCTGCGTAAAGCTTCGTCTCCTGATGCTGAGCTGTCTGCATGAACTCTGGCTATTTGAGCGCCTTCGATGGGATCCGATGGAAAAGTCTTTTTGTTGATAGAGCTCAGCCTTGCCATGACTTTCGCTGCTTTTCTTCCCTGCGTTCTCTGCTCCTTCTTGGCCATATCGAGTGGTACTTCGGTTCCTTGAAGTCTAGCCTCTTTCCTTCTCTGACGCCTTTCTTTCTTGATTTCTTCCACGTCTACCTTGTCTAGTCCCTGAGAGGCAACAGGCCCATTGCCGTCCTCAATCTTTGGAGTACATTGCTGCTTTCGTTCCGATCCCGCTTTGAAGAAGTTCCCCACCTGCTCGAATTCCCGTATAGGGCTTGTCTTGACCCTTCTCATACCCTGCTTACGATCCTTATCCCTGACATCCAGGAACTGGCTGATCTGTTGGAAATCTGTAGTGGCTTCACTTTTCGATGCGAAGGTCTTAATAGAAACGGTACTCCCAGGTGTATGATTTGCACTGCTTGTCGATGTGTCCTCTTCCTGGTCGAGTGCGTCACTCTTCCTCTTCCGTCCCCTCCCTTGGCCTTTTGCGCTCTCTTGTATTGTGCCCTCCATCTGCTGTCCTTTGACAAAGAATCCATAGAGGCCATTGTGCTTGCCTCGATAGCTGCTCGTATTCCCTGTACCTGGCGTAGTAGCTCCACTCGTAGCCTCACTATTGCTGTTCTTTCCAATATTGCTCAACGCATTCTCAAAGCCCTTCAGCCACCACTCGTTCCCAGCGGCAGGCTCATATGCCTTCTTACCAATGCCGAAGCTGTTGTTTTTTTGTGACACAAGCAACGGTTTAACGAGACCGCGACCAGTATGGTTATTCTGGGATGGGTCATATGCTAGGCCACGCCGGCCTTTGTGTTGTAAAGATGGACGACTGTCGAGGGAGTGGCCTGGGCCTGCCCATCCAAGGGAGAGTAGGTGAGCATGTGCGTCCATGAAAAGCAGAGCAGGGAAGAGGATAGGGATATTATAACCCTATGGCAATCATGTCTACATAGGATCGTGATGGAGGAATAGAATAATTTAAACACGAAATAATGCTTGAGCGATCATCAGCTCCCCGTTGAGATGAATTGAACGAAGTTTGTTTACACCATCACTTTCAGGCCTGCCGCAAAATAATGTGTAGAACCCAAAAATACAGTTTGCGCTTATTTTGCTACGTGTGTCACCAGCGTTTTGTTACAGATTTGATACGCGTTTTGCGTCAGCCACACGTGTGTTTTTGGTATCTGCGTTTCGCGCTATTTCGCTTGATATAGCAACTTTGTATGTATAAGTACGCGCTGCTTTCGCACTGAATTAGATAGAACAACTTGCTATTTACACACTATCCATTGATTAGTCAGCACAGTTCATCATAATGCTACGCTGAACAAAATCCCTGTGATTCGACCGAAGAATAGCCGTTAGGATAAGTGACAATATTCTTGCTGTTGGTAAGAAGGTTAACCGATTAGTCCTTGAGGCTATGTCTCTGCGATTCGCCAATCTACTAATGGTGTTCTCATTTCTCAATTTTGGGTTTCGTCTTGCTCTCTGCTGAATGCTCCTCCAAGGATCACCTGAGAGCACAGCAAACCTTTATTATTCCGCGACAATGGTCTTGTCCAAGCCTGATAACCAGTTACTTTTCTGTTGTCATTTTCTCAGTCTTCATCGAGGCTTCTGCCACGAATAGCTCCGCTATATCCCAGGCAGAGCACCTAACTGCGGCATCTCTGTCTTCTAAGACATCTGGCCATAATCCACCCATTATGAGTGATGTCACTAATCAGGCCTACAAAAGATTCGTGGAGCTCACCTCCAACACGAGGCTTCCATATTGGGGGGATAGGCAGCTTGGCTTCCTGATCCGTATGACCCATACTCAGGAAGCAAATAGGCAGGCTGAAGAGTCTCAAGAACGTGGACCAGCACACATGTGTGGTCCTTGTGGATGTAAGCCACGATAGGACGCTTTTGATCACTCTTTACTCGGGCGCGATCCCTCGGTAGCCGGTCGGTTGGTCAATAGAAATCGCTGCCAGGGATGTGAAAAATTTCATACAATCTCGAGTGCCCAAGGCCGGAAGCGCTTCTATTATGCACCAAGGATAATTTACGAAGGCTCATTCACCAAGTGTGAAGCATGTTCCTGGTTGATATTGGCAGTACTATACTACCGCAGGCTACTAAGTAGTACTAGTAGTACTAGTACTTGCAAATGGATGGGGGCTGCTCCAACCCAGAATACGAACATGTCAACCTGCTGTACTACGTACAGTTGTTCGATAGTTAGGGGGGTAGAGAGCGTAGATCTATGTACAATTGGCTGTGCCGTACAGCGAAATTGCAGTAAAAATTGACCACAGGCGAAACGCAGGGATTACGCGTATGAAACTTGGCTAATAGGCCCTCTCAGAAGTTCAACAGAACGTTACTGGTAGATATCTGTTGACCTTCTGAGAGGGCTAATTGGTCTACGCACTCTGCACAGCAGGTTGACAATATCTCTACTAGTAACACAGAGAAAAAATCTACCACACCCAATACCTAGCAAGACGCAGCTCTCTACGTTGCGTTCTGATTCTGCCTGCTCAACTCAATGCCACAGAGTGATTGATCCATATCACATGGGGGATTGGAACTGGAGTGGCCGCGTTTGCAGCTTTCCCGTTTATAAATGTCCGCCAAGCTTAATGCTTTGTACCTTACTAAGTAGTGCATAAGAACCATGGATGACGTAAACGTATTAAATCGAGCTCGAGGCTATATATATGATACGCTTCAGGCGATCGACAATGGGAATGGTGCACAGCATAAACTTGGGAGCAAACGAAATGGTGCATCGAATTACCATGTCAAGCCTGATAAGATCGGTATGGGTTGCTGCGAGGGAATACGCATAGTTAATAATCCTGGTTAGGGCCGAAGCGTGCCTCTGAATTATTATAGAATGGTCAAGCTTTCATCAAGCACTTTTAGCTGCATCTTAGCTGATCAAGCACCCACTGCAATTGCTGGGGCCGTGGGTGGCCATGCCTATGCCGACGTGATCAATACCTGCACGAACAACATTTACACGTCACCAACGCAAATCCATTAGGAAGTCATCATGCAATGTAGTACACCTTGCTGTGAATGTCCTTAAAGTGACTATTGCCAGTACTTTCGAATTACCTTGCACTCTTTTCCCTTGACTTTTCTCACCGCACGTAAATTCGGCAAGCTCTAGCAACTCCACACCTCTACCACATCTCAATATGGTTCATCTTGCCAAGATCAAAAATGACAGCGAAGTTGGAAAGCCACCTGCAAAGGAATTTTCAGAGCTTTCGCTCGAGGCACCAGGCGACGACGATTTCTCCACGTCTGTGTACGGGTCGAAATTTGCCGCCGAAGACCTTCCCTCGCATGAGATGCCAGAGAAGGAAATGCCAAAAGAAGTTGCTTACAGAATGATCAAAGATGATTTGAGCTTGGATGGTAATCCGATGCTAAAGTACATTATATCGTGGCTCTAGACAACGACTAGACTGACACTCTTCATAGTCTGGCTAGCTTCGTCACGACATACATGGTCCGTAAATTCATCTAGGTTGAGCCAACATCACTGACAGATACGCTAGGAAGACGAAGCGGAGAAGTTGATGACGGAAGCTTTCTCGAAGAACTTCATAGACTACGAGGAATATCCGCAAACTGCTGAAATCCAGAACCGCTGCATCAATATGATCGCCCGCTTGTTCAATGCTCGTTAGTACATCTGAGCCTGGATTCAATAGGCATGTATGATGACAGGTTCTAGCAACGCACGATGACAGTGAGCACGCCATAGGCACATCTACTGTAGGCTCGTCAGAGGCTATCATGCTTGGTACTTTGGCTATGAAGAAGCGCTGGCAAAACAAGCGTAAGGCTAAAGGCGAGGATTGGCACCACCCAAACATCGTCATGAACGCTGCTGTACAAGTCTGCTGGGAGAAGGCTGCCAGATACTTCGACATCGAGGAAAAATATGTCTTCTGTACGGAAGACCGCTATGTGATGGATCCAGAAGAGGCTGTCAAGCTGATCGATGAAAATACTATCGGAATATGTGCACTGCTTGGTAGTACTTATACTGGTGAGTATGAAGATGTAAAGAGACTGAATGACCTTCTTGTGGAGAAGAACATTGACTGCCCCATTCATGTCGATGCAGCATCTGGCGGCTTTGTGGCTCCCTTCGTCGACCCGGACTTGCAATGGGATTTCCGTCTTGAGAAGGTGGTGAGCATCAATGTGAGCGGGCACAAGTACGGGCTTGGTAAGAGATCCGCGACTTGATCTTAAATGTTCACTAATCGACTATAGTATATCCCGGGGTCGGTTGGGCTATATGGCGCTCGGCTGAGTTCCTCCCCACCGAACTTGTCTTCAATATCAACTACCTTGGAGCTGACCAAGCCTCCTTCACTCTCAATTTCTCAAAGGGTGCAAGTCAAGTTATCGGCCAGTACTACCAAATGATCAGACTTGGCAAGCGAGGATATCGAAGTATCATGCTGAATCTGACTCGAACTGCTGACTATCTCTCGGCACAGCTGAAGAGCCTGGGTTTCATCATCATGTCTAAAGGTGCAGGGAAAGGATTGCCAGTGGTCGCCTTCCGACTAAGCCAAACCAACGAGGACGTATTTTATGATGAGTTTACCATTGCGCATCAATTGCGCGAACGAGGCTGGATAGTTCCCGCGTACACCATGGCGCCACACAGCGAGAAGTTGAAGCTCATGAGGATTGTGGTTCGAGAAGACTTCTCCAGAAACAGGTGCGACAGTTTGGTGGCAGATATCAAACAGGCTCTGAAGACTCTGGAGGAGATGGATAAAAAGACAATGGAGATTTACGAGAAGTAAGTGCCTTCTATGTCTCTCCTGCTTTTACCGAATATTGACCATTTCGCAGTCACGTCAAGAAGAATACCAGTACTGTTGGCAAAGCGACTCACAACCATCCAAAGTATAGGCGCGAGAAACATTCCCTGCAAGGCAAACATGGCAAGACACATGCTGTGTGCTAGTCAAGGCTGACAGATGCCGAATCCGGTACCTCCACTTGAGTATTGACAAACGAGTGCCGGATAGCCTAGCGATCGGTTCTGGGCAAGTTGGAACGGCTGCAGAAGGACGAGCTTGTGGGATAACGGAAATGACTGTGCTGGAATTGAAGGATAGCTATCTCCCCATTTACGTGGGTCTCAAGGTCCGCTCTCCGTCTGAAGAACATGGTCAACCTTGTGGCGCTTGACGATTATAATACAATACGAAACTAGCTGCGACAGCTGCAAGGCACAGATTGCCCAGTATCTCTCTGATCATGCTTCCTTTACGACTCATAACTGTGATGTCACTCACGTCGTCACACCTCCGCTACACTCCGCCAAAAGCCCCTCAAGCGGAAGTACTTGGGGTTGTGAAAGCATTTGACCCATAAGACCAGAAGGAGCAATCTGACGGCAGAAGTGATCTAATTATGTTCTAGTTGGCCATATGTTACTCCAGACCCATCTCCTTCCAACACTTGCCATATTGCACAGACTAATCTACACGCTCATCTGACCTGACCGGGCTGAACTCCAACCCAAGGACTCCAGTGGGACTTTTAGTATGCCTTTGAGAAGCCGGAAGATCAAGTCCTCCACATTTTTTTACGGCCTAGGTGGTGCACTCATTGCGGCAGAAACCTCTGTCCAGATCACACGCCCCACTTTGCAACGCCTTTTGTATCCAGCCGGGCATGCTTCCGATCCAGATCAAAGGTGATGCCATTGGATCCAAAAGCCACCGTGGCATCGATCGGCGTCTGTCTATAACCTCTTTCACTGACAAGGTAGGAGGAACCATGGGCCAGGATAGGTGGTTACTCCTTGAGGTTTTGCTGATTGTCCGGACCTATTGGTGCTGTTAGCATTTCTTTGCAGGTCGGGAATGCACCCTCTCTACCCTACTAAAAGGCTGGTCCTGAGGGCGAGACGTTGATCTACATTAACACGTTAGCGCTTCATCAACCTTGTCATTTGGTTGTGCCAATACTAAGCATAGTGTGTGACAATCTGCAGGAGATACGGAGAAAGCAAGTTGTTCTATCTAGCTAGGGAGGGGGAAGCGTGCGCAAATATACGTACAAATCGGCTGTACGGCACAGCGAAATTGCAGGAGAAATAGACCAATCAAACACAGGCAAAACGCAGGGGCTTCGCGTGGAATTCCAGCCAATGAGCGCTCATATAGTTGACAAAAACCATGGTCGAAGCATGAACGTGGATCCGCTGTCTTCGGCCTCGGAATCAAGATGCGTCTTACCAACGCTTCCACTGAATGGCGGGAGAGTACCCCGTAATTCCATATCAGCATGCGAGTTGCTGTTGGCAATGGCAGCACACCTTGATATCTATCGATTCAAAGTATGACAGTAAACGTGAAGGGTCGCTAGACGAATGCTGCTTGGAGCACTATTTGACACCTTCAGACTCTAACCTAACTCTACCGGAAGACCGTGGTGTCTCCCCTCTCTTCGCAGCAACGAAGACAGCGACATGCCTCCACGCATGGTTCCATGAATGTCCCTCTAGCTGCTGATCTCTTGATAAGCCGCGGGTCAGCACCGTCATAGAGGTTTGGCTGGCAGACATGGCATTTGCAACCATGCACATGACGGTAGCGATCAGGTCCAGGACCTCGAGCGAAAGAGGTACTGGCCTGTTGTACTTGTCGTTGTCGAGGAGTCGAAGTCATAGATCCATCAGATGGCGAATGGCTCGGAGGGAGAAAATCATCCCGTCGATATGACAATGTAGAAGAGGCCGCAGATCTCGACGAACTGGAAGTCGAACATCTTGGGGAATCTGACACCCGTGACCGTGGAGAACCAGAAGATGCATATCGAGGAGTATGTGCAAAACCTTGAGCATACACGGCTGGCGAAGTCTGTTGGCGACGCAGTCCTGTTCCAGGAGGTGGAGCCCCGGGTCGGGTTGAGGGAGCTACTCGTTCATCCCCCTCTCTGCTAGCGAGCTTGCCATAGTAAGGGCCCATTCTCGAAGATGCAAAGATCGAACGAACCTGCGATAATTCTTGAGCGAATTTGTCGCTAAGCATCACTTATTGAATGAAGACTTTGCATCAAGAAAGCATATGTCTGAGAAGATTCTAGTATGCTGGCTCAATACAGAGACGGGTTGAAACAAGCTTGATACGTCCAAACGAAAATAGAAATCCCTGTTGCCACAGTACATGCTCCGGGACCGTCTGAAGGTGTAGGACCCCAAGCATACATTTTCCTCACCATACTACCACACTCGTAAGCGGGCTAATTACCCAGAAAGTCTTTTCTCCTTCAATGCTAGGCACTTTACACAGAAACTGAGAAGGACATTCCTCGTTCGTGTATGCTGGGTCGCGGCGACATGCTGATCGAGATTTCTACCAATGTGATACGCTTTATGTCGCAACCTCACGGTTCCTGGATCATGCTGCGCTCTAGAACAAGATTCAAGCACGATTTCGAAGCCGCACATCTGGAGCATGCATTCGTATCAAACATCTAGTCGCCCGGTTCCGTAAAAAGGATGCAGGAGCACAGTCAAGAGAAGATGTCTTCTGCTCGGGTGCCATGAAAATCCTTGCAAGGATATGTTTCCATCATCTAACCAGTGACGGTTCTTGCCGCATGCTTAACTGCTGCCTACTCATATGGCACGTCTTTAACATTTCTGGTAACAAGCACCTTGATGCTCAGTCAAACGTGAAGTTGGCTTGGAGAATATGGCAGACCCGCCCAGTCTCTGCTGGATGAAGATGTCTGGCGATTCGAGTCATACCAGTCAGGACCAATAAAGATAGCCTGACATCAAATAGTCCCTGCGCTGAATCAATCTCTGACGATATTGGCGAAAACCTCAACACTTAACAATAAAGTCGTTTTCAAGCTTGGTGCAGTCGTCTGATGCTGACGTTAATGCGACTAAAGGCAAAGGTTGGAAAGACAAAGAAACATTTCCTTAGGAAACCTGAGATAGATATAGAGAAGCATTTAGACATGAATGGATCATGCTCATCAGCAACGCGATGCCTCTTGCCCATAAGCAGCACAACATGTTTTCCGTGTACACTCACTATTCCATTAGCTTCGGCTACAGCACAGCTACCACTTGGCGGCCACCAATTCGCGATTATGGAGGGGCTACAATGAGGTGAGATTCAGGGGTCTCTTGATAGTCTGCGACTTGTCGCTATCCAATGAGCTGTTAACAGAATTTCCTAGCAGCCTGAAAGCTCGAATGTGGCGCACGTCATGCATTGGTTTCCATCTCGTTCAAGCTTTTCCACGTCTCTTCAGCGAATATTGTGTAACCGTCCCCCGTCGAGGTGAACATGGTCGACCAGATAATTGGGATTGATGACGACGGGTGGAGATATGTAATGAACTGTCGAAGGACACAACGTAAGAAACAACCATACATACCAGACCTAAAGCTGAGAGCAAGAGCGTTGAACACCTTAAAGTTGCTAAGTGGCTGAGGTCACTCACCCAATTTCTGACCACTCATAGCATTGTAATCTCGGACGAGCCGCTGCAGACTGGCGATGCTCTGATCAATACCCTTAGATCAACGTCCTTCCGAGGCATCGAGCCTGTTACCAGAACTTTTACAGCAGATGCAGCTCGATGCACTGTTTCTAGCACCAAAGCATATTGCGCCTCAGCATGCAATGCACGCTTGGGTTCTAGATCATTGGTTCCCAATCTTAGGATAGCAAATTTGACCCCATATGATCGGAGATCCCAAAACAAACCCTTTGTATCCTGTCGGTAGAGGAAGTTTTGAATTCGATCTCCACCTAATCCTGCATTTAAAATGTGCGGAAATTGGCCTTGCCCAAGCATAGTATGTGTGCCAGAGGTTTGGAGTCGTTCGTGCACGGAATCGCCGAGGAGAAGGCACCAGATTGGAGGAGGCGGTAGCTCAGACAGTAATGGTTCGTGTGCAGAAGTGTGTGTTTGGTCAGAACGCTGCTTGTATCTTGCTGCAGACCGGAGGAGGGTCATCAATTCAGGGTCAGACAGATTAGTGTGAAGTTCAAGTGACCAGGTGGACATCACGATGGATGTTAATAGAAAGGTTGAGGCTGCTCATAAACAGGGGGATAGATGGTTTTATTTGCATTAAGAATCTCTAGTACAAGCAAAGAACGAACATAAAATGTGCTTAGATCAGTCACTGGGTACGGTTGCCGAATTCAGCCCGGAGACCATGCAGATGGCAAGATACTCTCACCTATAGGGCTATGGCTCAGAGAGCAGCTCCTCGAATTGTCTCACGGCTGGCTTCGGCGTCTAACAAATTGCTGCGATCAGTTTTGTGCTCAAGCTCAGATCGACTCGAGAAATCATGTCTTACCACAGTCATGCAACCAGCTTGCACTGGTGAGTGCTTTACAGTTGAATCACAACCTAAGGAGTGGGACAGGAAATGAAGGCTGGGATTGAAATGTTTTAGCTGGCTGTTTTCTTGTCACAGATGTACTACTAACTAGTACATAGCGTAACCGATTGACTCATGCACTATACTCACAGGCGCAGCACTATTACGGAGTAGAATCCCTGGAGAAGGTCCAGAAGCCTTAATCAAGTTAGGATTACAGATTCGAGCGTGAAAAGTAGTGGACTCCTGGGATGGTGTAGCGCTTTAGTGTTTCTTAGCTTGAGTATAGCCTGACCCAGCAACTAATAGTATGAATACGTAGTAAGGAGCAAGCATCTGATTATGTCTAGATTAACTAGTCATTAGGTGGGGTTTATGCTTTATAGTCACCTACAATACTACTATACGTAAGACGTAAACCTATCTCACAAGCCTTATTGTCCTTAATCTTAAGCACTGAATGTCTATTAAGTCTTAGGTCGCCAGTGAGGCTAATTCTCCTTTAAGCTCAAGATGGTTAGCTTTTCAGCCACACTCTAGCGACAGTTACGCACGACTCCGTAGTTAGCAACCTGTTGCGCAATCGGGTAACTATGGTGTGTAAGTCAGATGGCCACGTAACTTGTAAGTTACTTCGGAATGCATGCCTGCTTGTTGTAACAACTCAATTCTACCCGATGCAGCCTATGATGTCACTTCATTTAGTAGACTGTTTAGCTTCTAGCTGCTCAGGGGATGGACAGAGCCATCTGACAATTAGCAAGCATCATCACATCTGCATCACATGGTACACTCAGCGCTGTAGGTTATGCGAGTAAATAACCGTGGGCAAGATGCATATACTATTCGGTACTAAAGGTAAAGGTATTCTGCAACTGCTGCAAACTAAAAGTGGTCGAACCAGTGATAAAGCTGTGTGCTGCAAGGTCAATTGGCCATTGGACGACCTGTAAAGCTCAGAGATCAGATAATGTACTAGTGGTAGCACAAGTAATGTAGCACACGTAATGTATCACACGTAATGTAGCACACGTAATGTAGCACAGCTAATGTAGCATAGCTAATGCTGCACGACCGAGCAGGAGGATCGGAAGACGGCTCACTGTAACTAGTATTTACTACGTAGTTAGTGTAACTTTTTCAAGGTGCTTAACTTAGCAGGGAAGCATAAGTGTCTCATGTGGGGCGTCCTCTGCATGTAGTTTATCCTCTTGCCCTCAGTTTGGAAGGATGATCAACTGTAAGTTCATGTGCGATGTGCGATGTGCCATGTGCCATGTACGGTGTGCTATCCTGAGAATATGTTTAATTGCTCTATGATTAATGTTTTTGGTCGGTGTGGCAATGAGCCAGTCGTCGGTGGTGGCCGTTGTCATAGCTACTCGGGTACAGCATAAAATGAAATCTATCCAAGGAGGACGTCTGAAGATTTTGAACTAATCTCGCACTTGTGGTTATTCACTCATAGTGATGTGTGTGATTCGGTCATCCCGCATCTCTCTACCTTTGACCATTAGAAAAACTTTAACACCCTTCTTTTCTTTCTTGAAACACCCTCTTCATTAAGTATACATCTATTACCTTTATCTAACTATATTTTAAGATGGCGCCTTCGAAGCTTACCACCGTGGACTTCAACACATTCACCAACATTGTGAATGGCGAGCCGCGCTCTGCAAAAAATAAGTACAACGGCATTGACCCGACTACTAAGGAAAAGCTCTGGGACGTTCCTGTAGCCAGCAAAGAGGATGTCGAAGATGCCGTCAAAGCTGCACACGAAGCTTACAGAAAATGGTCAAAGAAGTCCTGGGAGGAACGCCAGGAGGCACTTGATAGGTTCAAGGATATATATGCAAGCTACATGGATGAACTGACAGAGCTTCTGATGAAAGAGGTCGGCAAGCCGAAAAGGTTGGGTGAACTAGAAATCAAGAGCGGTCTTGCTTTCACTGATTGGCATATGAAGCTCTCGCAGCCGGAACCAGAGCAGTACGAAGACGACGAAAAGACAGTCACAACGAGATTTCTTCCTTTGGGGGTTGTGGTGGCCATTTGTCCATGGAACTATCCCGTCACTTTGTCTTTAGGCAAGATCCTGCCCGCAGTCCTGACAGGGAATGCCATCATTGTCAAACCGTCGCCATTTACGCCTTACTCTACTCTGAAGGTCGTTGAGATCGCTCAGCAAGTCTTTCCGCCTGGACTTGTTCAAGCTTTAGACGGTGATGACAAACTTGGCCCTGCTTTGGTTACTCATCCAGACATCCATAAAGTTTCCTTCACCGGTTCCATTGCCACCGGCAAGAAAAAATGGCAGCAGCTGCGTCGACGCTGAAGCGTGTTACTCTTGAGGTGAGAGTGCCTCCAATTCCCCTGTCCTTTTCACTCCTAACAAGCCGCTCCAGCTCGGAGGTAATGACCCGTGTATCATCCTTCCAGATGTCGATATTGCCAAGACCGCACCTCAAGTGGCCCTCGGCGCCTTTCTCAACTCTGGCCAGATCTGTGTTGCAACCAAACGCATTTATATTCACAAAGACATCTACCGTCCTTTCGTGGACGCCTTGATCTCTTTTACGGAACAACTTAAGGTCGGTACTCCAAAGGGAGAGAATGTAATGCTTGGGCCCATTCAGAACGAGATGCAGTATGACAAGGTGAAAACATTCTTCGAGGATAGCAAGAAAAATGGATATAAGTTCGTAGCTGGGATGGACAACCTGGAGGAAGGGAAAGGATACTTCATCAAACCAGCCATCATCGACAATCCGCCCAATGATTCCAAAATCGTTACGGAGGAGCCGTTTGGACCAATTGTGCCATGCCAACCCTGGGAGGATGAAGCAGAGGTCATTGCCCGCGCCAATGACACAAGGGCTGGTTTGGCTGCGAGCGTTTTTGGCAAGGACCTTGAGAGATGTGAGAGAATTGCCAACCAGATTGAGAGTGGAAGTGTCTTCATCAATTCATTTGCAAAACCTGGTCCAATGGCAATTTTCGGGGGCATGAAAGAAAGTGGGATTGGGGGAGAATGGGGAAAGTTGGGTATGTTAGCATACATGATTCCTCAAGCTATCCATCGATACAAGTAGACACGTTTCTACGTTGTGGATACAAACCTATTACAAGATGAACATCCATATGGCAAGAAACATTTTACCTCATATGAATTGGTTCTGCCAAGACAGTAATCGACATCTTCAGATTTACAACCGGCCCTGTTTCAAGTGTAGCTGTAATACGCCCAGAATAAATGCTATTGCTCAATTTCAAAGGTTCGTTCTATGACAGATTGTGTCGAGTGCAGTCTTACAGCTTAGCTTTGGACTGAACCTTCTTAAAGATAGGTTCGACCGCTGTAGCTTTCGTAACGGCCCCTAGCCACAACGTTAGCCGCCTGTTTCAGGTGATGCCAGCTGCATCTTACCCTTGACTTTTAGCTTGCCAGACATGAACAGTTTCTGCGCATTGGCTTTGCCAGACACAAGCTTTCCAAAATCATCATCCGAGAGTGAAAGGGTGACTATCAACCATGTAAGTCCACATTCCCATGCCCTTCACGCTGTTATATGTTGTAAGTCAGCCTACCATCAACCTTTTTCGGCACGTCTTTTGACACCTTCCCAGTATCTTTCAAGTCGATATACCAGCTATCTTCCTTGCCTTCCTTGTTCTTCAATGTGAAGCCTAGAACTGCTTTTCCTTTTTGGATGGCTTCTTTGCGCTCGGCATCACTAGATGAAAGGGAATCGCTGATCAGGTCAAAGGCTGCTGATGAGGGAAAAGCGTCTACTGCAAGTTAGTCACGTCTCAATACACCACAAGGATAGAAGAACGATATACCATTCTTGAGAGTCATCTTCGAAGTAGGTTTGGAATGATAGTAGATATCCTGAGTCGCTCTTTTGGTTCTTGGGCCTCAAGGGAACAAATGGTAATTGATGGAAGCAAGATGTAGTAGTCAAACAAGTAGTAGTTATAGGATTTAAAATCAATGGAATAGTCAAGACAAGTAGGTCAGACACTGGAGATTGATGCAGCGGACATGTGAATAGAAGCATGTGAAATCGCCGAGGCTTTGGAGGGCTGCCACTGCCATGGCAGTGCTTCAGTGACTCTGGGCGATGTCGGGGCTGGTCTGGCGCTTTACCTATTGTCTTTAAGCACTACAGTACTAACACAAAAGTATCTACGCGCGATAGATTTTAGGACAAAAATCCTACTTTTCCGATTAATCTCAGAGCATTTCTAATTAAACAATAGATAACTTATATAAATAAATTTCTATATATTAGTAGAACTTTTTACCACTTATTATCTTATAAAATTTTGGGGATGAAATTAAGCTAATAAAATAAACTAACGTCCTATACGGTTGCGTGCAACATACGGTCCCGTGCAACACCAAATTTTTACAACGCAATTTGAGATACAACTTCAAACAGTCATCATTTCGTCACCACAACCAATTCTCTTCGAAACAGGTCCAAATTGAAGCTGAGCATCCTATCTATCTATTGGTACTCATAATGGCTGACAAATATGCTGATTTATCCAGTTCTGAGCGTGTGGATGCAGCCGTTCAATTGCTCCATGAGAATCCTTCATTAAGCCTGCGAAAAGCAGCCACTATCTGCAATATTCATGC